>NC_054601.1:757616-1058924 GCF_004785595.1 Juglans microcarpa x Juglans regia | reverse complement strand
AACTGAAAAAACTTAAGAATGTTATCAGTGTTGGATTGATCGTTCTTGGTGCATTTATTGCGGGAGCTCGGGACCTCTCTTTTGATGGCTATGGCTATGCTGTTGTTTTCTTATCCAACATCACCACAGCAATATATCTGGCAACCATAGCTCGTGTTGGTAGTACCATAACCTTTGAGAATCTTTGAATGGCATTTTCTCTTTGCCTGCTTTACATCTTTTTTAGATATTCACTGTTTTTTTGTTCTCAGGGAAATCCAGTGGTCTGAATAGCTTTGGCCTTATGTGGTGCAATGGTAAGCTAACGGTTCCTAACCTGAATTTGTTAGTTGAATCTCATAGTTTTCCTGCAAATAAAGTGATGCATTTATTTTAGTCTATCTATGACACAGAACAATAATGCTCTTCTATAACAGGAATAATATGTGGACCAGTTCTGCTGTTTTGGACATTTGTTCGGGGTGACTTGGAGATGACAATTAATTTCCCTTACTTGCTCTCACCTGGTTTTTTGGTACTATTTGCTCATTGGTGAATCTCAGATAATATATATAGATAGATATGCGAATATATATGTTTATATATATATTTCATGGTTGGAAGTCATCTTGAATCTCCATGCATGTTCTTTGTTGTAGTCAGGAGGGCAGCTTTGTCCAATATTTTCCTGTATATACACCAATATATCTTGATTTTCATCCTTGAACAGCATACCTTTTGTCTATTTTCCTTTTTTGGTTATTGTTGTTTAAATTTCTTTCAAACTGTCCTGTTTGTTAGTATGGTTACTCCTCTTATAGTCCCCCCCCCCCCCCAAAAAAAAAGGCTTTCCAAAATTGAGTGTGCATATTGTTTTTTTTTTTTTTTTTATAAGTGTGCATGTTGTTCTTGAAGCTGTATACAAAGTTAGGGCAAAATCTTCCATCAGAATGTCATTCGTTTTTTGGCTCATCGATTTTATTCCGATACATAATTCATTCGCTGTATATTTTATTAAACTTAGAATAAATCTCCTGTGCTGAATTTATTTAGAGAAAATATACAATCTCGTGTGTGTATGTGTGGCACACGTGCACGAAACCACGCAGCTATGTGTTTGCACATGCTTGCTTGTGCATTGGTTTTGTAAACAATGACCTGTAGTATTGTGGGTGTGCTTAGATATCCCATGGGATCTTCTCATTGTTTTAATCAATCAAAGGTTTGAGTCTATTAATGATGAGTCTTTAAGTTTAGTGTCCTACTTTGTTGTGGAATTATTGTATTCAGTGTTCACGCCGATATAAATAATTGACTAGTACTTGATCATGTCGTTACTTATTTGGATGGTTTCTACAACCTTGATGCATAATGTTTTCATTCAATTTGTGCAGGCCGTGTTACTTTGTTCATGTATATTGGCTTTCTTCTTGAACTACAGTATATTTCTGAACACGACTCTCAATTCAGCACTGACACAGACAATTTGTGGAAATTTGAAGGTTTGTTTTGCCAACTTTTCCTTGCATCTTGCATGTACTTGCACACGGTTTTGTGGCTTGAGATATGACGGTGTTGTGTGGTACCTACAGCAGTGCATTAGTACATTTCTTGTCTATTTAAACTGGCCAAGCCATTAATGTAGGGTTCAACCAGTTAGAACAAATATCATAAGAACTGGGTGAAAATGATTGTAATGTATATGATTATTCAAGTTTCCATCACGTACAAGTGTTATACTTCTGTTCATAAATATTATGCTGAAATTTGATATTTATTGGGTTCTCACAGGATCTTTTTACAATTGGGTTTGGCTGGTTACTTTTTGGCGGGCTTCCATTTGATTTTGTGAGTACAAAATGCTCTAGCTCAGAGGGCATATTTACTGTGTGTGTGTGTTTATATTCCCTTCTTTTTTCACATTATTGCTATTCTAATGGAACCTGAAGTCCGACGTGTTATGTTTTCAGCTGAATGTTATTGGGCAACTTCTCGGTTTTATTGGCTCTGGTCTGTATGCTTACTATAAGCTCGTGGGGAAATAATTTCTCAAGCCGTTTCATGGCTGACCTTTTCATTGGAGATAGTGAGTTTTTGCCATATTGTTTTCTCCTCCAATCCTGGTTTAATTGGGAAGTGAGATACACTGTTACAACGATGACGAAGAGAGATTTCTGCAGATCCAACTTTTTTCAAAGGGATCAAAATCTGTGTATTCAGAATGAGTTTATTTATAGATGGGTGGGTTTAGAAAATAAAAATGGCATCTAGGCACTCTCAAAGCCATGCCAATGTAATGTGTCTTGAGTATACGCTTTGTAGTATGATGATTCTTTATTGATCCCTCTTCTTGGGTGTGCTGTTTTATCACAGCAAACATGGATTGGGAACAAAATGTAGGAGAGAAATAGGTGGTCAGAGGTTCCTTGGTTTGTTTTCACAGATGAGTTAAAATTAAAGTTAAAAATTGAATAAAATATTGTTAGAATATATTTTTTCAATATCATTTTTGTTTTGAGATTTGAAAAAGTTGAATTGTTTATTATATTTTGTGTGAGAATTTGAGCAAATTGTAATGATGAAATGAAATGAGTTGAGAAGTGTGTGAGAATTTTTTTGAATTCAGATGCTTTGTAGTCTGAATACAAAAAAAATGTAACAAATGGACTTTATTAGATCATACTTCAAGTAATCTCGATTTTACCAACAATGGCGATCTTGTTGCAACGCTTGTGCTTTCATTTCTCAAACCATCGACAATATTCATTTGCGTCTTGAAAAAAATCTTTAAAATTGAGAAGGTTTCTTCTTGTTTGTGATAAAAGTAGTATTAATTTTCATATTAAATTTATTATCTTCAATCACATCATATAATTGACGTCTCGATGAGAGATAGAGATCCACCTATTCAGCAGTTGGCGCGTGAGACAATTATACCCTTCAAAGCTATATATGAACCTCAACTGTCGCTCCCGCCAAAAATCCACCCCGCAAAATAAAAAAGAAAAGCCCCACTCTCTCTCTCTCTCTCTCTCTCTCTCTGTGCCTATTTCCTGGAAACTAGGGGTTGAGAGGGGATGTTTCGACTGGGAGTGGGGATGGTTGATAGTATTCCGATAATTCACGAGGACGATCTTGCCCCTAGTGTTTCGGTGGAGAGGCGTCGGCGCTCTCTCGCTTTGTGCATCTCTTCCTTGTTGATCGTCGATGGGCTTTGTCGCAAGGGTTCTCTCTATAGGAAGCTTCCTATGGAGCCCCTCAAGCTCTCTGTGCTCAAATTGGACGGCTCTTGCTTCGGTAATCTCTCTGGTTTGTTTCTGTAATTGTTTTTTTTTTTAATTATCTTCTCCTATGCGGTTGTTTGGTTGCAGAGAAACTGTTAGTAGACTAGTTGGTTGCTGAGAAAGTTGATTATGTGCTTTGTGTCGTTTTGGTGCCTAGAGTTGGAATAAACTCGCCACTAGTTTAATATTAGGTTCCTATTTTCTGGCAAAATATCCTCTGATTCAGGATTTCAATTTCATTTCTTCTCCTACTATTTTGTTCTCAGCATTAGATTTAACGATAATATTCGCTGGACTTGACGTTTAAAGTCCCTAACATATTCCAATTTTCCCCTCGATTCACCGCCCCTCTCTATATATACGTGTGTGTGTTTTATATAGGGGTTAGATGAACCTATTCATATGCTTGATTTTGCAGATATTGAAGTTGAAAAGACAGCCACTGTTGCTGAACTCAAGCAGGCTGTGGAGGCAGTCTTCGGTCACATGCCACAGAAGGGACCGTGCAAAATTTCATGGTATATTCATTTATTATTTTTTATAAATTTTGCAAATACAGTGATCAAGATTTTCCTTTCCAGGCCAGTATTTTTGTTGTGACGTTCAAATTTTGTTTTTCTGTGCCTCTGGAAAATCTTCAAAGAGGTAGCACATATAAGATGTTAAGTATAGTTCAGTTAACCAAACACTTCTGTATTGCCGGAAGTCATATAATGTATATAAGTCAAGATAGTAAAAGTCAATTTCGTTTCATTTCCTGCATTTTTATCGGTTGTCAAACAGAGCACATGGGGATAATTATTATGTATTCCTAACATTGAATTACTTATTGAATCTGGTTCATGGAGGTCACATCTATGGGGACATTTCTGCTTGTGCTATAATGGTCAAAAGCTAGTCACAGAAACTGACTCTATCAGAAATTACGGCATCAAGGATGGTGATCAGGTTTGTGGCAGGTTTCTTCTGGTTTATTATTAGAAGATGTTCCTCATAGGGTTGGCAATTTAGATGTTGATGAAACTCTAAAACTGTTTTCTTTTTCTAATCAGGTGATGAAGCACTAAAACTGTAAAAAGATCATTTATATGGGAATCAATTGGGTAACTGATTGAAGTTTTCTTCTTCTATTAAGTTTTTCCAAGTTGGGGATATGCTGGGGAAAAATTAGAATATAATTCATCGTATTTGTTTTCTCAACGTCTTCACACTGAGAAATATTGAAGCAGTTGCTACCATATGTTACTAACATAAGCTGTGAAAGCATATAGGTATTGCTTCAATTGGACGTCAAATGCTTGTCTAACACACGATACTTACATAATTATCAGAACTGTATTGAACATCAACCTAAAAAAGTCAGTTCTTAGTACCATTGGTTTGACCTTTCTGGTACAGATTTATATATATAGTGAATATTTCTTACATAATTATTCTAATAAAAGTACATGAAAGAATAGTTATTAAGCATAGAATAGATAGTATATCTCACCAGCGAAGCTCTTATAGTTCGGTGGTATTGCCTTCTATATCTAAACTTGGAATTCCAGTTCACTTTTTCAGTCCGGTTCTGTTAACCGTACTCGTAAACTGACAAAATTGACAATCACCTTAAAGACAGCAACTCAACTATTATTCCATGGCTGAATCATTTGTTCTCTCGTTACTTTTCTTATTTTATCATCGGGAACTTGCATCTTTGTGATGATAAATTTAATAAATGTTTAAAAGTTGAAGTTTACCGCTGTCAACTCCTTTCTTAAAGTTTATCATTCCTGTTCTGATATGTATAGCTTAAGTTTGTTCGGCATATTGCAATCGGCTACAACCTGAGAAAGAGGCGAGCAAAGAAACGGGTTGTTGGCTCTAAGCAAAAGTTGTAAGGCTCTATCCATGGCCTTGGCTCTTTTATTAAATTTCTCTTATAATTGTCTATATATAAAACAGAACTTGCATCCACTGCACTAGTCCACACAAATCAGAAATGACATTGTCACTGGTAAATGTGGCACCAGTACAGCCCATCTTTCCTGTGGCTCAAATTACACAGGTCTCAAGTGTAGCACTAGGAAACTCATTATTTATTTGTATGCTGCATTATGGTCGAGCAATACCATAGAACAATTTAGCTTTATGATTTTCCTCGAATATGTGAAGCATAGAGCTTCATGAGATTGATATTTCAGCGGACTGTGTAGGTTGGGACTGGGTGGTCTAATGGTTGATTGCATTTAGTACTGTTTTAAGTAAAAAATCTCAAATGGAGTAGTACAAGGATCAAGAGTCGATACTTGCCTCTGTCATTTTGCCCGCATTATATAAAGAGCGCGCTTGTTACTCGGATTATCCTTGCGAATTTAAGGATCTAAGGCTATTCCTCTGTCAGGGGAGTCACTGTAGAGCTTATGAACTGTGGGATTTGGTGCTGACTCTGTCCTGGTGGGAACTACTGCCTATTGCAGTTATTGACATCATATAGGAATTATTTTAAAAGGCTTCGATCTTTTGTTGTCCATTTCTTTTAAAAAATAAAAAACTACTGCTGATCCAGGCTCAGAAAAATTTCCTCCCCTTTCACCTGTCAGCTAGTCATGTGGTTGTCTTAACTGGGGATAAAGAGTTCTTCAGATAGCTACGATAAGGAGATCAAAAGAGATTTGCTATCTCTCTAAGCTAAGAAACCCCACGTGATATCCAAAAAAATAAACATGTACTAGTGCTGGCCAAGTAAAATCTTAATCAGGTATCCTTATAGGCTAATATGAAGAAAATTAAAAATGTACTGTACTTTCAAACCTTTTGTGCCCACCAGCAAATCTGGTTCTTCATTCACTTTTGTTGAACTTGTAGATGGTGTAATTGGAAATTTTCAGGTCAGCAATGCAAGTAAAAAGCAGTGAAGAGGGGGAAACGAGGGATGAGAAAGATAGTGATTGCGGTGATATCGAGAAGGGGGAGGTCCTGCGTTACAATAAAAAGGATCGGCGTTTGATTCAATACCGCAAGTCCAAGATGGCTGGCCTACTGGGAGGGTGGTACTTAAACGCAAGGCTATCAACTATTAGGAGGAGGAAGATTGTGGGCTTGGCTTGTCCTGCAGGAATTGCCACTGGTTTGGTGGGTGGTTTTAGAAAGATTATATGGCTTTGCAGAAGAAAACCCTCTTCTGGGAGGATACATGGGGAAAGGATTGATGCTTCTGCTTGAATTGGTTTGGTAGGATCCATTTCTTCAAATTCCTTTGCGCTATACTCTTAAATTCTTAACACGTTCAAAAGTGTGTTCTTAGTAAAAATATTGTGCCGATGTATGTCAGTTAATTTTTCTTCATGGGGGATGATCTTCCAATGCTCAGAGTCAGGACACCAATCAAAAGTTTGAATAGGTAGTTCACAGCGGGGAAATTACCGTATGCCATGATGTGGTTTGCTGAATAACATCGTGATCACTTGTTCACTTTTAAAATGTATACTTGTGAGAGTCCTTGAAATTGTTCACCCTCCGAGGATGGCTGCGACGTAGCCACAAACCGTCCTGACCATCCTGTGGATGGTGCGCAACCATCCATGCGGGGAAAGGGCTCCCATCCCCTTTGACGAGCCGAAACACTGGAAGCGTGTTCCCGTCTCCTTCGGTGACAACAATCATCACACGAGAGGGGGACCTCACTCCCTCCCTTTTTTTGTTTTCTTTTAATATTTTTCAAAATTGTTTTTGTTTTATCTAATTAGATTTTAAATATGATTGTTCTAAATTAATTTTATGCTGATGTGCATCATGAAATAGCATTTTGGACTGTGTGTTTATATGATTGAGATTGTAACTTGGTAGATTTCTATTCTGATTATCAGTTTTATCATTCCGGACAAAACCCCCACGTAAACTAACACAACAATTTTTTCCTAAAGTTATATTGTCTTCTATATCCGATGGTCTAAACGTGATGATGAGGTGAAACAAAATAGGGATAATTACGTAATAAACCGTGAGAGTTTGATGTTGGATTCACGTTTAATTATATAATAAAGTTCCGATTGCATCAATCCCTATCCTAAAACGAATGAAGGCGTTCACTCTTTGCTTCCTCATCTTCTTGGGATGAATTGAATAAATGACAATGTTGGGGTGTTTGTCAAATGTGTCTACCAAATGTATACATTAGTGCAAATGAGTTCTTTGTATTTTTTTTTTTAATATTTTTTAAACATCCTTAACCATTAAGAAAAAAAAAAAGAAATTCATTAATAATGACTTTCTTAATCATTAAAAAAAATAAAAAATATATATATAAGTGGGCACATTTGATAGACATATTTGATAGTGAATTACCAACAATTACAATAGAGCTGTTATTGCCTTCCCGACTTATTACTACTTATCCAATTAATTTTTATTACATATTATATTTAAAAAAATCGGCTGTACAAAATATAACATTTTATGCCTGTTATCTTTCGCTTTAATGGAGGTGAATATTAAACTCAAGATCCTCTGCCTAATTAGCTACCTTTTTCACATATCTTAAAAAGGGCGAATATTCTAATCATGTAACTTTCGTAATGTGTTTCAACCAAAATAAATGAAAAGGAAAGAATAAAATGAAAAGGGCACTCAAGTACACGTGTAATTTTGTCTTGGTTATATATAATAAGTAAACTAATAATTTATTTATTTATTTTAAGGTAATTAAATAATTTATTTCAAGGATTAATTTATTTATTTTAAGGTGATTTTGATTGTTAATTCATGCAAAGATACTAAAATCTAAAAATGGATAGAGATAAATATGAAAATTAAGTGTCATACTATTTATTATTCTTAATAAAAGTAAATCTTACAAATATTATTAAATATTTAAAAATTTCACGCTCTTTTGTACGTTTATGATTTTATCTCTTTTTTAATTTTAGATTCTAAAAAATTGTAATAAAAATTGCAAGAGATCCGGTCGGCCTGCGACTGCAGTATGAAAGTCGCAATGCCATCCGGCTCTATTAACGAGGGGCCCACCTCAGGAGACACCGGCTCAAGGACAATGTATGTTGCTCTCAGTTTCTCAGGCTCCATTCTTCGGATTGTTTTCTCTAAGGGACACGTGTGTTCCTTTCAGTTTTTCAGTCCCTTGCTTGCAGTGGATGTATGTGTTGTGTATGCGTCTCTGTTTCTTCCTTCGCCAAACTTCCCAAACTCCCTCCCTCCCTCCTCTGGGATTCCAACCCCAAAACTTAAATCCTTCCTTCAACTCTCTCTCTCTCTCTCTCTCTGTTGATTTTGACTCTTAATTTGTCGGCACTTTAGTCTTTGTAAGTTTTTTCTTTCTCTTGCCCCTTAAACTTTGCTTTGTAACTTAGGAAACGATTGTTTTGTTTTTAGTGACTTCCTTAGAATACTTAAGAAATGAAGGAGATGAAGAAATTTTGTGAATTTATAAATTCGTGTTGTTTCAATTTCTTTGTGTGATTATGAACTGGGTATGAATTGACTCCAAGTTTTTTCGTTAATAAGTTCCTAGAAAGGTAGATGAAAATTTTATGCGGTTAACTTTTAGAATCTGCACTTTTCCTTCCTTTATCATATAATTTTTGCTTTGATATTTGTACTGTAATTACTAATTGGGTATGTCCTGTGCTTGTTGATTTTTGTGTCTGCCATCATATTGAGACTGTTCGATAATCAAATTCTTGTTGCTCTATATCAGGTTGAGTGAATGGCTAAACAAATTGTTCCCACCCAACCTGGTGCTTCTTTTGATTTCGAACTTCTTGAAGATGATCCCGACCGCCCTAACGTGGTGGCCTCATCAAGCCGGACAAACCCATGGATTGAACCTGCGAAACTGAAACTTCGACACAGAATTGGGAGGGGTCCTTTTGGGGATGTTTGGTTAGCAACTCATCATCAGTCAACCGAAGACTATGACGAATTTCATGAAGTGGCTGTCAAGATGTTACATCCAATCAAAGAGGATCGCACGAGGGCTGTGCTGGATAAGTTTGATGTTTTCTTTTTCAAATGTTTAGGGGTTGGAGGCGTTTGTTGGCTGCATGGGATTTCGATTATAAGTGGAAAGGTTGAGTTTTTCGTAGTTGTATTTGGATTTGATGCATCGTAGGGAGATTATGTTGTCTAACTTTTCAAGGTTGGTAGAGAATGATGTTTTCTATATATTACAGATATGCATCATAATGAAATTCTACGAGGGATCAGTTGGTGACAAAATGGCTCGCCTTCGCGAGGGGAAGCTTTTGTTGACTGATGTTTTGAGGTGGGTTTTATCGTGTTTCTATCACTGCATAAAATAGCGAAGGATTGAGGGTACAATTTTGATTGTATGCTACTCGTTGCAGGTATGGTATTTATTTGGCTCAGGGAGTTCTTGAACTGCACTCAAAAGGGATTTTGGTGCTTAACCTTAAACCTTCTAATGTGCTCCTTAATGAAAATGAAGAAGCGATTCTTGGTGATTTTGGTATTCCTTATCTATTGCTTGGTATTACATTGCCAAGCTCAGATATGGCTCGCAGGCTTGGCACACTAAACTATATGGCTCCAGAACAATGGCAACCAGAAGTAAGAGGTCCAATATCCTTGGAGACTGATTCATGGGGATTTGGTTGCTGCATTGTTGAGATGCTAACTGGTGTTCAGCCTTGGCGCGGGAGATCTGTGGATGAAATTTATCTTTCAGTTGTCAGCAAGCACGAAAAGCCATATATCCCTGGTGGCCTCCCTCCTTTACTGGAGCATGTTCTTATTGGTTGCTTTGAGTATGACTTGAGGAATCGTCCTTTGATGACAGACATATTGCACGTGTTTAAAAGGTATCTCTCCTTTTAAATTTATATGTTCCCTTCCTGTCTACAGAGTAACAGATATAAACACATCTCCTCATATATGAGGTTTCCTTTAGGTTAGCTGCCGAAAATAGCAGTCATGTTGCATTTGGTCTTGCCCATTGGTTGTGATATATGGCCTGCACTAAATCAAGAGCATCTTTTATCCTGTCTGTGGCTCTGTGCTATATTTGATTTAGTTTAAAACTTTATGATTTTTTTTTCTTGGTGTAGATGAGTTGGTTATTCAGGACTTCTGGGTTCAAATTTATTAGTCTTGAGTGAAAATTTGCATTGTTAAAGCCATAGTCCTCGGGCGAAATAGAACCTCCTCCCCAATTGGAGTGGATTGTTGGATCACAGGCACAATCTCATACAGGCACATGAAACATACTTTTTTGGTGAAATAGTCTTTGATTATTAGATATGTTGTATAAAAAATTCCTGTCGAAGCAGCTTTCCCCAATAAATGATCAAATTATTAGTTTGGTGTGGAAGCAAATTACTTTGTGCAAACCTCTGAGATGTAAAAAGAACATGGCTGTATCTACATGGAGTTATAGGGAGCCAAGGTACTTGATTAGTGCATAGCATGATTCAAAGTTCTTCCAATAGTGTTATACATTATGAATACTCATATTAATGTCAAATGCTACTTTTTAACTTTACAGCAACACATTATATCTTATTTTCCTTAATTTTCTTGTGGACTTGCATCGAAGCTTAATGGTTAGTGACTGTGTTGTCCACATTGGAGCTAGCAAGCTTGCATTTTGTCTTGCTGACCTGCCAGCATGTAAGGCTTATCAATCTGCCAGTAGGACTATTGAGAAGCAAAGTGATACATTTGTTGAAAGATGCTATTTATGAAAAGATTAGACTTGTTATTCTAATAAATGCACCAGGAAAATATTCCTGTTAGTCTAGTAAATCTTTCAGCTTTTCATTCTTTCCCATTGAGATAAGGCAGTAATTTGATTGGGACAAATGCAAGATCTGTTGTTTGTACTTGAACTTCTGTGTTGTTGATGATCACAAAATTTGCAGCTTGAAGAATGCCCTCGACAATGATGGTGGCTGGACGGGTCTTGGGAGTAGGTCAATCATGGAAAAATCAAGTAATACCGGTTACACAGAGTGGTTCCTTGCCAAGGATCATCTGCAAGTGGGCGACATGGTGCGTTCCAGAAAGCCTCCGAACTCATCCAAACCTGAAAACATGGATGTCCCAGAAGGGACAGTAGTGGGTTTGGAACGTGACACAGATAGAGATGGTTTTGTTTTGGTTAGGGTCCATGGCATCCATGACCCGTTAAGGGTTCATGTCTCAACTTTGGAGCGGGTAATGTTAGGCTTGGCAGCTGGGGATTGGGTACGCTTGAAAGAAGAAGACAAGAAGCACTCGCCAGTGGGTATAATTCATTGTATCAATCGAGATGGTAGTGTGGCAGTTGGGTTTATAGGGATGGAAACTCTTTGGAAGGGAAGCTCTACAGAGTTCCAGATGGCAGAATTTTATTGTGTGGGTCAGTTTGTTAGACTGAGAGCCAATATTCTGAGCCCTCGATTTGAATGGCCTCACAAAAGGAGTGGGACTTGGGCTACAGGGAGAATTTGGTGGATCCTACCAAACGGGTGCCTTGTAGTCAAGTTTCCAGGAATGTTGACTTTTGGAGATGAAGGGACCACCTTCTTGGCTGATCCAGCTGAAGTAGAAATTGTTACATTTGATGCTTGCCCGGGTATAGTAAAGAAATATCATCACCTTGAGGATTTTCACTGGGCAGTGAGACCACTTCTGATTACACTGGGCCTATTTACAGCCATGAAGTTGGGCATCTTTGTTGAAAAGAAACTGGGGAGGTCAAATGCGAAGAAGCAACAGGCCAGTGCAATTCAAACTAACAGCCAACATATGGATGGTCAAAATGCTGGAAACTCTGGGTGGATCCCTCCAAAAGTGGCAAATATGCTTTTCTGAGGTGGTGTCTGGCCTGCTCCGTATCTGTTGTGCTTAAATTATCTGCCAAAAGCTGGTTACGTTTGCCAAAGAGTTCATTCAGATTGGCATAGCTAGTCAGTAACTGTCAGTTCGCTAGTGAAGGGCATTTGGCGTTCTGCTAAAAAGTGCAATGGGAAATAATATTTCTGCCAAATGCCTATATATCCTATAACACAAACATGTCTGCCTGTTCATAATTGTAAAGATTCACTTGTGCTAGTCTTGAGTAATTTTCCGTGATTATTGTTAATGTTGGCTGGTTTAGCTTGTGAATGTGCTCATTTTGTGATTCTCGGAAACCTAGTCCTTGAACACAGGGCCGGTTATCAATAGAGTGGCAATTCGCAGCTTTGTGGACTCATTATTTCCTTTTTGGGTACTTCCCAACTTCCAACGAAGTTGGACCACGGTGTGGGTTTGAGAAGAAACCCGAGACCGCTCCACAGAGAGAGAGAGAGAGAGAGAGAGGGAGGGCTTGTGTGGCAGAGAATGGGACTGGAGGGAGAAGGACCAGAAGGAAAGGCTGACATTGGCGAGGGCGACAAAGTTTAGTTTCGAAAGAGACTAATAAGATATGAGCTTTGCTACAGCCTTACATACCATACATCATTTTTTTTTTTTTAATTTTTTTAGTTTTATTCTTCTTAAACTAATTAAATTTTTCTATTTATCATTCATATAGCACACATTTAATAAGAGAAAAAAAAGTGTATTGTATAGTATATGAGAATAATGAATATAATTTTTCTATATATATACTTTAACAAAGGTTTCAGCATTATATCGAGCTTCGTTAAAAAACTGGTTGGTCTTTCATTAATCATCAAGACTACCAATAACAGTTTTTGTTCTTCCTCCGAGTCAACGACCCCATACCTGTTTTCGTTGAGCCTCTTTAGTCTTGTAGCCCAAAACCATACCCATAGAAAGAGTTCAAACCATAGCGGATTTTGTATTCCTTCGTATCAGCCCAAGAATGGCAATCCAAACTGAGGACAGACATCACATCAAAGCTCAAAAGGAGGAATTTTTTTTTTAACTTTAGCAAAGATATTTATTCAATTCACTCGAAAACTATGTCAGTATACTGCATCCAGTCGTAAAGTAGGTTATATATTGTTTTGAAAAATATTAAAATTTATTATTAAAAAATTAATTTTAATAATCATATTTTTTATTTTTTTAAAATAATTACATAACGTTTATTTTTAAAATATAACACAAGTTTCATTGATGTGATGTATGATTAAAGCTACGTACGTATGCGTGGAAAAGCCAGCCATGATCTCTATGGCAGAAGGAAGATCTGTGATGCAAATTATTCGGTCTGCACCCCAATTAACGCTACGTGTACTGGAAAAAGTTGCCTTCATCATCATCGAAGATCTTGGTATTTACGCTGATCCGGGATTTGCGTGCGCGAGCTGCCTCTTTACAATCGAGGAAGAGTTATTAAATAAGTTAAACGGGTTATGAAACATTCTTGGAAGTGTTGGCCTATTGCCTAATTACGTACAATCCACGTGATCTCTGCTACAAAAAAAATGCAATAAATCAAAAGCCTATCTTGCTCGCTCACGTCAGTATTAACTGTGCCAAACATACGCCGATGGGGGCAGATCTAGCATGTGATCACGCGGCTATGGTGCGGCCTCCATTCAAATCTTCATCAGAAATGCTGCTCTTTCATTTATAATATCGTATTAGATGAGAAAAAATTATTTATTATATTTTATTTATAAATTTATAATTTAATATATATCACATCATAAAATGATAAAAAAAATAATAATAAATAGATTTTTCTAATCTAACTTGTGGTTCATTCCTTGAAAGGGATGAGAAGGAACATCAACACGTTTTTTTCCATCCTTTCTCTTGGCTTCTTCTTTTATTTATTTTTATTATTTTTTTCCATCTTTTCTAGTACTGTTGAATCGTTGATTTATCCTTCAATCGACAAAATCATCTTCAAGACAGCCCGTGAGTTGAGAAACACTTTCAAACTTGAACGGTTAAAATTCATCCTTTGCTGATTTTTATTTCCGGTTTTACATATTTATTTTAATTAGATGTTTGTTCGTATATATACATCCCTCGTCTTTGAGGTTTTTTATTCTTTAACGGCTTGGATTATTGCCTAGCTTATGGCAACATACAACTAATAAGATAAATCATGTTTTAATCACATAAAAGATATATCACAAAAGTAAATCCATAGATTAATATGGTTTAATACGATAAATTAGATTGTTAATTTATAAAACTAATCACATTAAAATTATTTTTATTATAAAGTAGATCATATAAAATCATATCCTCATCCGTGTATAAATTTATTTTTGTGGCTCATGTAGTGCGCACTTCTTAATTAACTGATAATTTGACGAGCATATCAATTTACTGATTAATAATTATTCATTTGTTAAAATCCCACGTCCAGATCAACTGATCTGCCCTAGTTCCAGGTACTATATATACATGATGATTGGGTTCGGCTTACTGAAATTTTAGGAATTAGCTAGCAAAAATCGCAACGAATTTATTTTTTAACAATAAATATCATGCATGAAAACAAACAGATTACTAATATAACAACGTTACAAACAAAAAGACGCAAATTAACTATCATGAAAAAAAGATACGAATTTCTGATAAACACTGATCATAATTCAGGCAAAGCAAGCTTGCTGGCCTGCCTGGTTATTTGAACAAATCACATCAGTCCCACATGAAACAAATGGAAATTAAGAGCGAAAATTAACAAACCAAAGCAGTACTACGTACTCTGTCAAGCCACAAACCCCAGCCATGCATGCATATTATATATATATATATATATATGATGATCAGCAAAACAACTAGAAACAGTACCTTAAAATTAAGCTAACTTGCCATATATAGAGCTAGCTAGCTTTGCCCTCGTTAATGCATGCATGCATGCATTCCCTATTCACATACGAAGCCAGGAGGAACTGACTTTTGGCAAGCACTAACAAGCAAACTAAGCGTTAGGGGCACGTTCAAGTTAATTCCAAGCACATTGGCCTTGATGGCAGTGCAAAGACACAGAGCAGCTTCTAGATCGGCCAATCCCGCAAGCAACGCGCAACACTTGCTCGAAATAGGGGATCCAATCTGAAGGTTAACAAGTCCGAGAAGGTCGACGCAAACTCCAAGCTTCAACGTGTCGTTGGGGCATTTTGCTGGAGGAGTTGGCTTTGGCCTGCATGTGCCACAAGCGCTAGAGAATGTGGCGTACTGGAAAAGGAGAGAGATGACCAGAATGGTTGCGGAGAGCTTTTTGGAAGCAGCCATTGCAGGAGCTCTAACTAGCTAGACAGATCAGTAGTAGCTACTACTGAATTCAAGGGCTTTGGATGCCTTTCTTTGGAGTGGATCGGAGGGAGAATCTTTTTTAAAGGAAATTGTGAGGCGTATGTTTGGAGTTTGATTGAGTGGAAGACAGAAGAAAGGGACGATATTGTCACAGTTGGATTTTTTGTATACTAGCTAGCTTGCAGCATCTCATGTTGTGCATGCAGCATGCCATGGAAGATTTTTACTAATTTGTTTCCTTCTACAACATTAATTTTTGCAATAATTTCGCTTGGAAATTTCTATGCTATAAGCTGACAAATTACCCTAGCTGTATTTAAAATATATAATATTACTGATAATAATTTAACAATTAATTATTGGATTTTTATTGATAATAATTAATTTCTAATTTCAACAGCGATAATTTTAAATGTTTCCAAAATTACCCTAGCTAGCTGATAATTTCTGGCAAATTATATATTTATCTAGCTAGCTAATTTGCTTCACTTTCAGTAGTACTACTGCCCTTTGAATGGTTGGAGAAACTAATTTCCAAAGCAAATTGCAGTAGTACCCCCAAGGCACCACTCATGGCTTACAGCTTTTGAACTGTAACCAACGTGAACCTCTTGATCTGATATTCCTGGCTTGTCTTGTTTTTTTCCCAATATTTTTGTTTTTTTTTTTTCTCAATTATTGGAAACAATGAGGTCTGGAACGCAGTTAGGATCACATGGTCGGGCCGGGTGTTGATGGAACTGCATGCAAGGACCAGTCTTGCTCTGCTAATATCTTTAGCCCTAGCTCGTGATCAAGATGGATGGTGATTTTATGTCTGCTAGCTAGCTTGTGTTGATGGGAAACCACTCTTAATTAAACTACTTCTCCTATTAATTAAACAAACATTAATAAGTTTCAACAACTAATTTCGCTTTTGAGTTTGGACTTTGGAAGTAAGGAAAAGTCTTATTGCAAGCGAGTTTGCGTTCTAAATCGCGCATCGATACTAATATGTAAGATATTCATTTAATGAAATATTACAAATTAAAGACGGAAATAATTTTGATGAGAGAGATAACCTTTTCTTCTCTTATTTTTTTTCTTTTCAATAAAAAAAGTAATATCAGTATCGGTATGCGTTTTGGTGTATCAAACTACTTATAACTAATAAGACTCAAGGAGTAAATATATATATATATATATATATATATTACTTGGACAGTAGGAAAATCTTTCTCCGACTGGCTGGGAGATCATGTCAATTTTCTTCAAGAAACTGCTCATGATTTATTCCCATGGAAATCAGGATGATCTAAAATATTATCTCGCCATTGTGCATGTGAGCGATCTTTCAAACTCCCTTTGCATCTGGGGAAATGGAAAGCAATCCATCGATCGGCTTTACACTGGAAGAATGGCAACAAATTAACCGAGACAAGGGCGCTATGGACCACGCGGGTGATCAGCATGTAACGTACACCGACCATGACCAAAAGTAAGGTTTGTTCTGTTCTGCTACAGTGAGGTATCTCTGCAGCTACTCTACGCTAAGATCAGAAGTTCGAATAAATTGCTTATAAGCGACGACATTGCTTTGTGTTGTCGACTTGGATCTTGACTAATTCTTGAAGTTTCCCATTGATACGTACCAAGGTTTGATAACGATCGAAGATACAAACTGACCTTTACAGCATTGCAACAATCCCAGCAAAGTATTCAAAAAGATAAATGTTTTAATCACAACAAAATTTTTACAAAAATAAAATGCATCAATGTGGTTTGACGTGGTGTTAGATTGTAAATTTATTTTTATTATAAAATAAATATAAAGTATCATATGAAATTATGTCATCATATTAATTTATCTTTATATGATATCTTTATAATTGTAACACAGTAAGAAGATGGATTATCCACGTTAATTCTGCTTTTCTGAAAAAATAAATAAAATAATCTATTTTAAACACCCCCCGGGTTCCAACTTTCAAGGAGATTGGAACGTGAATTGAAATGGTCTAAAATCAACCCGGGTCAGCTGGGCTTAGCCTACCATTAGGCTTGGCTCGCATTAACCTGTCAAGGCCCAATCGATATTTTGTTTGTGGTCCAGCTTTTTTGGTCAGCTTGCTGTTCGGAGTCCGGACCAAATCATATTCTTTTGTTTGTTCAGAAAAAAAAAGATACAAATAAATGAATAAAATTATTTTGTCTCTGAGCTGAGGCTAACGAGTTCTCTACAGAAAGTTGAGAAAATCACGTGCGTAACCCATGTGCGTGTACAAATGACCAATTTCCGTTGTTTAACTCCACCTAAATTATTATTATTATTAAGTTACAAAAAAGTAGGAAAAAAAAAAAGATATTATCTTTGAGCCCCATTGTGCAAAGAAAAGCCCAGCATATCCCTTATTTTCTACAATTTCTGAGCCCATTGATCATGGGCCGGCTCATCGAATTAACCCACGATCACATTCTTTAATCAACTGTTCTTACGACATGTTTATTTTTACAAATGAGATGAGTTGTATTGAAATTAAAATTAAAAATTAAATAATATATTTTTAAAATATATATTTTTAATTTTTTTTTATTTTAATATTTGAAAATGTTGAATTATTTATTTTATTTTATGTGAAAATTTAAAAAAATTATAATAATTAAATAAGATGAATTGAAAATAATTGTGAAAATAAACTAGAGACAAGAGCACTCGTATTGGATTAGCTAAAGCTAAAGTACATTTTTTATGAATGTAAGATGAATTTAACTTTTAACTATTCTATACAAATAAGTCTCCATATTGGAATAACTATTTTTTCATTATATGATAATAAAATAATATAAGATGAATTTAACTTTAACTATTCACATCAAATCTCCATATTGGATTATTCATTTATTCATTATATAGTAATAAGTAATTAATAATTTCAAAAATATTTTAATTTTTTTAATTATGAATTTATTTTATTTTATCATATTTTATTATTCATGATATTATATATTAATTAGTAATGATATTCTAATTATATTTTTTCAATTGTCATTTAAAAGGAATAGATAAATAATTTATATAAAAGGGAGAGAGAAATAATTAATATAAAATATATTTGATAAATAAATAGTTCATTTTAAATTTAGAAATAATTTTAGAAGTGACTGTAGCTGAAATTTAGCTATTTTAATGTGATCACATTTTATGGTTTAATAACTAAATCTTTAATAGATTTAAATTTTAACTAATTCAATGAGAGTGCTATTAGAGAATTAAATCACACGTGAATAGACGACATCGGTAATAAAATAATAATAATTAATAATAATAATAGACCAGTGCCCACGCCACGTGCAATACTTTTTATGTTTATTCTTTTGATTTTGTTAATACCCTCACGTTTTTTCTTTTTCACTTTTTTCATCATTTCTCTCGCTTCCCATTTCAGTTAAATGTCTTTAAAGTGATGATTCATGACTAATGAAAACTTTATCCATTTAAGTATGAGATTGAGATATTTGAGGGTCAAATTTCTTTAATCCATTCTTTAAACATGTAAGAAAAAATAGTTTGTCTAATTCTAGAGTGTGTTAAATATGTCCACCTTTTTTACACAAAAGTAAGACGAAATTGTAAGCTCACATGAAAAATCTAGTTTTTGATAGTCTTATTTTTTTTACAAATAAAATATGCGCTACTTACGTACTCTAAAATCATATTTAATATTATTCAAATAAAAACTAAAAAATCTATTCATCTCTCATTTTCTCACTATTCTCTTATCATCTCACGATATGAAATACAATAAATAGTATTCAATTATCTAATATCACATTACGAGATGATGAGAAAATAATAAAAATTGAGACGATGAGTAACATTACTAAATAAAAATAACAATAACATTTATTTTATGATTTTTAAAGGTAACAAAAACTAAATATAAACACACCATCAACCCAAAACTGAACCACCCCAAAGGATCTCCGCCAATTAATAACTTGTAAAACATACCTAATTACTAAATAGTGGGTTGTGAGTTGTGACACTCGTGTAGAATTAAATATTTTGAGCAAGATTTTTATGATAAACTTCTTTGTATTTTAATAAAAATAAAACTTTTTATATGTCTTAACCAGGAATAATATATTTTTCTAGGCATGTTCTTTGTGTGATTTTATTTTAAATAATACTACTCATCATCTCAATTTTTATCATCTTCCATCATCTTATGATGTGACATTAGATAGTTAAAGATTATTTATTATATTTCACTTGTAAATCTATTATCTAATGTCACAGCATGAGATGAGAAGAAAACAGATGATAGATCTATTTTTTCTTTTATTTTATTTTTCTCAAATATTGTTTAAACATTAAAAAAAAATAAGTACACAAATTTACTAATAGACAATTTTTTAAACATTTTAAAAAAAGAATTAAAATATACCAACAAATTAGCATTTTCCAAAAATAAAATGAAAGGATAATACATATTGATGTCTTAAACAAGATAACATACAAATTAGTAGATTGAAACACGTCGTATTCATAACATACAAGATAACATACATATTGATGTCTTTCTACTATGTCCTAAACACGTCGTATGTCTTATGGGGCAAGGCAAGTCGAAAAGAAAACCTTTTCCAGCTCGACAGTCGTATGTATCGAGGGAGAGAGAGAGAGGGATAGAGGAGAGACCGAGTGGAAGAATCCCGGCTGCTTGTGAGACATAGAATTTCGAGGAAGGAATAGATTCTTGCTGTTGATAATTTGATATAGCTCCCGTAATATTTAATTTATATTATTAGGAGTAGTTTACGGAGAGGGAATCGCATCACCATTTCTAAAATTGAGGAAATTTTTTTAGAGAGAGAGATATAGAGAGAGGGAGGAGGATCTTTGGTGGGGGATGGCGATACTCTACGCTCTGGTGGCAAGGGGATCGCTGGTGCTGGCGGAGTTCAGCGCCACGTCTACCAACGCCAGCGTGATCGCGCGGCAGATACTGGAGAAGATACCGGGAAACACCGACACCCACGTGTCATACTCTCAGGACCGCTACATCTTCCACGTCAAGCGCACCGATGGCCTCACCGTCCTCTGTATGGCCGACGAGAACGCCGGAAGTTAGACACTCGCCCCCTTCTGTCTTTGTTTCTTTTACTTATCTCATCCAGTGGTCTCCGACTTCGATCGAGTTCCTAGTAAATCGAATTTGATATTGATTTCATTTCATTTTGTGTCTGAAATTGTAAATTCGGTATTTTCTCACAAATTTAACGATGTTTGTGTTTGTATATGTGCTTAATGACGTTAGGGTTTCGTTTCCATGAATAATTAATTTGATGTTTTATCCCAAATTCTCTGTTTTTAGAAAAATGAAATATTGCTCGTGTTTGTTGCATCTGGAGTGGAATATGGTAGAGATCTTAAAGCACAGACAATGTTATGTGCAGGAAGACTACCATTTGCGTTTCTCGAAGACATTCATCAGAGATTTGTGAGGACTTACGGCCGTGCAGTTCTTTCGGCCCATGCTTATGCCATGAATGATGAATTCTCAAGGGTTTTGAGCCAGCAAATGGAATACTACTCGAACGACCCGAACGCTGATAGGATAAATCGACTAAAAGGTGAAATGAGTCAGGTAAGTTTTGAATGCTTGCCAGTTGTCATTAACTATGATTTCAACGTTGTTTAGTTTCCTGCCCGTGTAAGTTCTCTTTGAAGAAATACTTAGTACTTTGGGCTTTCTGCTGGTCCTTTATAGCTGACAAAGTAATTCGGATGCATGATTTCATTGCATACGAGTCTCTTTGCTTGAAAAATGAATGTACTCAGTTAGTTATTGTTGCTCGGTGTATAACATTATCCTTGGGACGGTTAAAAGATTATCTATGATTAAACTCCTCACAACTTATCAATGGATATAACCCTTTTGGCATAGCTTTTGGTATGAATAGTTTATCAGTTTGGGTGTGGATGTTCTTATTTGGACATCTTGTTTGCACTATTGGATTTATGTTCTTAATTTCCTGGAATGGATATGGCAAGAATTGATTGAAACTTTAGCGTGGGTTCAGGAAGGCACACCTTTGGTTAATTTGATTCGATGGAGAGATAAATCAGTGGCTCTTTCCAATGTGCAAGCAAGATTGGTTGGATTAGCCCACTTTTCTATAGGTTGTATATATTTGCTTATGTGGCTTTATTGATTGCTGCCACATCGGGCAAATTTGGTTAATTCTTTATTTTATGTGTTATATCCTTCATAATATCAGTTCTTTTGATGGAGAGGGAGTCTGACTTCTTCTATTTCTACATCCAGGATACTACTCAAAAGAACTGAACCATTATGGCAAAAAAATGTTTAATTCAGGGGGAGGTTGTGTGTTAAATCGTGTGTTTTTCCTTCAACCTTAACCTGCTGCTCAAATTTAATGATTTATTTTTTTATGAATAATAAATCATTAAATGAACTATAGTACTTTTTTTGTTGAGTATAATTAAAATGTAATGATTTATAATAAAGGACCAAAAACCGTAATGGTTTGTATAATCTTACAGTTCCCGAGTTCCTGACTTTTTTGTCTTTGAAAGACTATTGATCCCCCCAGTTTTGCAAAATTATGTTTGAGTAGGTGCGAAATGTCATGATAGAGAATATTGACAAAGTTCTAGATAGAGGCGATCGTCTGGAATTGCTGGTTGACAAAACTGCAAACATGCAAGGAAACACCTTTCGCTTCAGAAAGCAAGCTCGTCGTTTCAGAAGCACGGTGTGGTGGAGAAACGTCAAACTCACGTATGTTCTTGAACTAAAGTATCTGCGTTAGAAATTGCATTAAGGGAATATGGATGAAGCATAGCTTGTTTATGCATATATGACAGAATCCAATATATGTTATTATTTTTGTTCAGGCCAAGTTAACTCATGATATCAACCCCTAGGGGTTGATATCATGAGTTAACTTGGTTGGCTCAAGTAGTAAAGGCCTTGGGCTTGGGGGTATGCTCCCCCAGGTCTAAGGTTCAAATCCTCTTGGGTGCAAACAATCTTTAGGGGGCCATCGGACTGGGGGATTTATGCTGTTCCTAGACACCCGGTGCCAATAAAAAAATAAAATAAAAAATTCATGATATCAATCATATTTTAAAAAGCTGCATATACTCACTCCCAACAAGAATCAACCCTTGTTTTCACGGTCTAAATTACTTGTTCCTACTTTCCACAATCTGAAATTTAAACTATAATGAAGCCAGAAAATTATCATATATCCCTTCGGCTTGGAGAAGTGGTGTTTCATGAATTAGCATTACCTGCCTGCTGAGATGGATAACTCTTTTAGCCACTGATGAAATACTTTTTGAATCTGATTATATTCTTGCAGTGCTGCACTGATACTCCTGCTGCTAGTGATTGTTTACGTTGTGCTGGCTTTCGTTTGCCACGGTCTCACCTTACCTTCCTGCATCAAGTGAAGAATTGATGTCGGAGTGAAATTTGGATGTGCGTTCTTTTCTCAACCCTTTCTTATCTGGTGTGATATATTGGATTTTTTGTTTTTCAAATTTCATCTTCCACTGTTGTAAGATGCCTTGGACTTTAATTTTTGCGCTTGCAAACACTTAACTGTCAATGTGAGTGCTTATTTTCGTATTTACTCCTAGCAAGTGCAAGTGGTTCAGGCTGTGTTGTCGCTTGAAGCCATGCCCCGATGAGTATACGGGAAGACCGTCTTGTTTTTTCTTGCAGAAGATGTGGCTTTTTCTTCATCGTTTTTAATGAACTTTTGCATATGAGGTGGGAACAAATGACTCGAAAAGCATACAAGGTTCCCGAATGAACTATACATACTATCAAGATTGTCTTAACACTAATAGTATAAAACAAGTACCTTACTGCAGGACAGGAACTTTCGTAGATCATGCTAATCCTGAAGTTCGTTGGAGTTGTGTGAAGTGAAAAATCAAAGAATTCGACAAATGACTCGTAAAAAAAAAAAAAAAGTAGAATTCGACAATTCAAATTAAACCACCCATAATTTAAACGCGTAATTATACCTATTTAATTGAAAATTTATATTTGTAAATTTTTTTAATTATAATTCTTCCATCATTTTTAGTAACATTTATTTATTTATTTTATTTTTATACATAACTGACTGTCTCAACTAAAATAGTGCTTTTTAAAAATGTTTCTTACTGCAAAAAGAGGTACGTCGATATATTCATTTCACATGAGCTTACTGTTCTCAATGGACAATTATAGTTAGAATAATTATTGTCATGGAATGCTATTTATTACTCTATATCTTATGAAAAATACTTCACATTCTATAAAAAAAACTTGTCAGACGTGGAGTGTGGGGATAAATAGTGATTGGTGTATAGAAATTAAGTAATATGAATAATGGCTATATATAAAAAATTAAGTAATATGAAAGTATGCGTTTGACACTAAACGAGGATACAAATAAATAAAATAGAGATATGTTATTCAAAGTTTTTAATTATATATATATTTTCATATCTAGTCTTATTGATTTTTAAACCTTTTTTTTTCATAAAGTCTTGTAGATCAAGTTTTCTCTTTTTTTTTTTTTTAATGGTATCAACATAGATCCTCATAAAACATATTTTGAAATAATTTTATCATATACTATATCTATATTTTATTACTGTTTCACAATATCGATGTGGTATCATATATATGAATTTGATTTTTAAAATAATAATTGATTCAAAAGTAATGATACACCCAATTATTTTTATAATATTTTATATAACTATATTTTAAAATAAAACTATTTAATAGTGATGTCATTTTTATAATTTATTTTATAAAAATGTCCCTAATTTAACGTAATTGTGTAAATGATTGTAAAAATAATTGTATATCTATTATTTTTATTCATATTTTACTTTTAAAAAGAAATAAAATATATATATATATATAAATTCTAAACGTACAAAACTCGCGTATAAATTTTATAAAAAATAGATCTTTGTAATTTTTTTTTTTTTTTTTTTTTTTTTTTTTTTTTTTTATGTTTTGTGAGATAGATTTTTTTTACAACAAAAGGCTTACAAAATATTTGTGCATCGGGAAAATCCCATTACTCTAAAAATAAAGAAAAGAAAAAGGGTACACTAGGGGTGCACGATAGTTAAGCTGCGCCTTCAATGTCCAAAGTTCCATCTTCTTAGCATCTCTCACCACATGCTCATCGCTCCTCTCTCTCTCTCTCTCTCTCTCTCTCTCTAAATAAAAATCGATCCAACGAAAAAACCAGAGATAGAGAGGAAAGCCTACAAACAAACCAGAAAACGAAGAGATGAAGCAGAGTTCACCTGAAGCAGTCTCTTCTTCATCATCTGCAATCGGTCTACCTGACCAATCACAACCAGCCGCGTCATCATCGGACAAGGCTTCATCAATATCTACTGCGGCGGCGGCGGAGGACCTTGCCGTTGGTTCCAGGGACGGCGGAGGCGTAGCCCATGAGAGCGTTACCGTGGAACGGCGTGGCGAGTTCTCCGCCGTGTGCCGGTGGACGGTCCAGAATTTCCCGAGAATTAAGGCTAGGGCTCTCTGGAGCAAGTACTTCGAGGTCGGCGGCTATGATTGTCGCCTCCTCGTCTACCCAAAGGGCGACTCGCAAGCCTTGCCAGGCTACATCTCAATCTACCTCCAAATCATGGACCCTCGCGGCACCTCCTCCTCCAAGTGGGACTGCTTCGCCAGCTACCGCCTAGCCATCGTCAACGTCGCGGACGATTCCAAGACCATTCATCGCGATTCTTGGCACCGCTTCTCCAGCAAGAAGAAATCCCACGGTTGGTGCGATTTCACTCCCTCCTCCACTGTTTTCGATTCCAAATTGGGTTTTCTTTTCAATAGCGACACGGTGCTGATAACCGCCGATATTTTAATCCTTAACGAGTCCGTTAATTTCACTCGCGATAACAATGAGGTTCAATCCTCCTCGGCCTCGTCGACGATTTCGTCGTCCGTGGTTGCGGGTCCCGTGTCGGACGTTTTGAATGGCAAGTTCACTTGGAAAGTGCACAATTTTAGTTTGTTTAAGGAAATGATCAAAACTCAGAAGATAATGAGCCCGGTGTTCCCAGCCGGAGAGTGCAATCTTAGGATTAGTGTGTATCAGAGCTCGGTGAATGCGGTAGAGTATTTGTCAATGTGTTTAGAGAGCAAGGACACGGAGAAGACGGTTATTTTGTCCGATAGGAGTTGTTGGTGTCTGTTCCGAATGTCCGTGTTGAATCAGAAGCCCGGGTCGAATCACATGCATAGGGACTCCTATGGGAGGTTTGCTGCGGATAATAAGAGTGGGGACAATACAAGTTTAGGTTGGAATGACTATATGAAGATGTCGGATTTCATTGGGCTGGAATCGGGGTTTGTAGTCGATGATACTGCGGTATTTAGTACTTCCTTTCATGTGATTAAGGAGTTTAGTAGCTTTTCCAAGAGCGGAGGATTGATTGGAGGGAGGAGTGGGAGTGGGGCAAGGAAATCAGACGGGCATATGGGGAAGTTCACTTGGAAGATTGAAAATTTCACAAGGTTGAAGGATCTTTTGAAAAAGAGGAAGATTACGGGCCTCTGCATCAAGAGCAGGAGGTTTCAGATTGGGAATAGGGATTGCCGTCTCATCGTTTATCCTCGAGGTATGACTATTGCTGTATTTGTTTTTTCTTGTGAATTCAATTGTTAGTCTTTTAACCGTCAGGGTGGAGCCTAGTGGCGAAGGGAGGGTTTGGGATGAACTGTAAACTAGATGGGTTCAATTCCACATTAACAGTTCCCTTGGATTAACTTATACATGATTTTGGCTGGAGTTATGTATTGGAGTTTACTACCTAGGGGTGGGTCCTTAGGACCAACCTTGGGGAGGTTCCACATCTTGGAAAAAATTGTTGATCTTTATAGGCCTCAATTTGAGGTAATAAGGATTACCAATATCTTTTGTACCTCTAGTATGTTAGTAGAGCTATCTTTAACTTATTAAAAAACTGTTATTTATCTTTTACCACTATCCTTTTCCCTTGAGCTTAATGAAGCTGTGCTGATAGCTGCTTGGCATAGTTGTCTTATCGCGATTTCCCATATGCTGAAGCTCCATGCAGTTTAAGCCTCCGTTCAGTTTAGCATATAATTTTTGTACTCTAAACCTTAACTTTCTTAAACTTGTTGCTTAAGCGTATATGTAGGGAAGTGGGCTTCCAATTCTTTATCTTGTTTGCTTTACCATGCTTGATGGTAGCAGGGAAATTTTTTAGTAACCTTGCATTGTGGGTTGTGATGTATTTCCTGGACCTTTCATTTGTGATTATATGACCTAGGCTGAAAATTGCTTAGGTTGAGCTCAGAAGAGTGAACTGATGAAAATTTCCCATATACTTGATGGTATCAGGGCAGTCTCAGCCACCATGCCATCTTTCAGTGTTTCTTGAAGTTACAGATTCTCAAAATACTTCCAGTGATTGGAGTTGTTTTGTTAGTCACCGGTTGTCTGTTGTGAACCAGAGGATGGAAGAAAAGTCCGTCACAAAGGAATCTCAGAACCGCTACTCCAAAGCTGCAAAGGACTGGGGTTGGCGTGAATTTGTGACGCTCACTAGTTTATTCGATCAAGATTCTGGATTTCTTCTTCAGGATACAGTTGTCTTCTCCGCAGAGGTCCTTATATTAAAAGAGACATCAATAATGCAGGACTATACTGACCAGGAAACTGAGTCTAACAATGCTGGTTCACATACAGACACGGTTGGGAAAAGACGCTCATTTACATGGAAGGTGGAGAACTTCTTCTCCTTTAAGGAAATAATGGAGACCCGCAAAATATTTAGCAAATTTTTTCAAGCTGGTGGATGTGAGCTTCGGATTGGTAGGTATCCACCTCTTTCCTTCTCCCCTGGAGAGGTAGTTGCAGTTGTTGCATTTCTGTATTTGATTGACGGTGGTTGTTATTGTTTTTTCTTTTTTTTTTTTTTTACGACACAGGTGTGTACGAGTCCTTTGAAACCATCTGTATATATTTAGAGAGTGATCAGTCAGTTGGCTGTGATCCAGATAAAAACTTTTGGGTTAGATACAGGATGGCTGTTGTAAATCAAAAGAACCCAACAAAGACGGTGTGGAAGGAGTCTTCTATTTGTACAAAGACATGGAATAATTCTGTCTTACAATTCATGAAGGTTTCAGATATGTTGGAAGTGGATGCAGGGTTTCTTGTGCGTGACACTGTTGTTTTTGTCTGTGAAATATTAGATTGCTGCCCTTGGTTTGAGTTTTCAGATCTGGAGGTTAGTATTTGTGGGTCTGTTTCATCTCTATGTTACATGGAAGTCATTATAAAGTTCTTTTCATGTTCTTCTAGTGAGTTTGAACCTATTAGGCTATTACTGTATATATTTTCGTTGGCCTTTGTAGAAATTATTTTCTTAGTCAAAAGCAATTTTCCCATAGTTAAAGACTAACCTAATATTGGCTGCAGACGCAAACTTGGTGTCTGTGTAACTCTTATCTAACCCTCTTTATTTTTGTTCTTCATGTAACGTGGCTTTGGCTATATACTGAAAAAGATCCCTAGGTGCTTAATGATGATGCATTTATGAAAAGGGATAGTTCATAATTCTTTTTCCCCTTCTTCGTAGTTGGTTGCTTTCTCTTGTATTGACCCTACGTACTTTGGTTGACCCCCTTTGTGTTTTTCAGAAAATTGACGTACTTATAAAAATAATTATCTTTAGGCCATTTCTTGTATACATTCAGTGTACTTGGTTACTATTTATATATATAATATTTTTACTTATAAAAAAAAAATTTATCTTTAGGCCATACACTGACGATTTGAAGCATAGGTTTTATTCATGGTATATTATTGTAAAAAAATTGAACGTCACCTTTTTTGTCCGTAGCTTTGAGTGCGCTGTTCAAAAGTTAGATTGGTATTATCGTTTGAACGAAGAGGCTCCAGATTACAAGTTGTAGAAACCCAAGCTCATTTAGGTTAAATAGTTTGGGGTATATATTTGCATATACTATGGATTTTTACAAATTTATTAGAAAACTTATTTGCTCTCCTTTATGTGGTGGTTGTAACTGTGTTTATGCGTGGCCTAATATTGTTCAGGTTTTGGCTTCGGACGATGATCAGGATGCTTTGACAACAGATCCTGATGAATTGATTGACTCTGAAGACAGTGAAGGAATAAGTGGGGATGAAGAAGATATATTTAGAAACCTTCTCTCTAGAGCTGGTTTTCACCTCACATATGGAGATAATCCTTCACAACCACAGGTCACTCTACGAGAAAAGCTTCTGATGGATGCTGGTGCAATTGCTGGTTTTCTGACTGGACTTCGAGTGTACCTTGATGACCCTGCTAAAGTAAAGCGCTTGCTTCTTCCAACGAAGCTCTCTGGTAGTAATGATGGAAAGAAGGCCACAAAACCTGATGAATCTTCCCCTAGTTTGATGAACTTGCTGATGGGAGTCAAAGTTTTGCAGCAGGCAATCATTGATTTACTGTTGGATATTATGGTTGAGTGTTGCCAACCTTCCGACGGAAGTTCTAATGGTGATTCTTCTGATGCAAACTCGAAACCTTCTCCAGATGGAAGTGGATCTGCAACTCCGTTGGAATCCGATAGAGAGAATGGAGCAACAGAATCTGTGCAATTTCCTGAATATGAGAGATTGGATTCTGGTGTTGATGAAGGTGGCAGTGCATCTGCTGTACAAAGCTCTGACATGAATGGGCTAGATCGACCAGAAAAGTCTTTTCCTGGACAACCTATTTGTCCACCAGAAACATCTGCTGGGGCTTCAGATCAAGGACCCATTCGCTCAAAGGTACACTTATATTTCATAGTAAGTGAACTGCTTTGCTTCAAAGTTGATGTTGGCTACTTAAACAGATTTTATTTTTTAGACAAAATGGCCAGAGCAATCTGAGGAGCTTTTAGGCTTGATTGTAAACTCGCTGAGAGCGCTAGATGGAGCTGTTCCACAAGGGTGTCTGGAACCAAGGAGACGGCCTCAGTCTGCTCAAAAGATTGCACTTGTATTGGATAAAGCTCCCAAGCATTTGCAAGCAGACCTTGTAGCGCTGGTACCTAAGTTGGTTGAGCAGTCTGAACATCCACTAGCTGCTTGTCTGCTCCTTGAAAGACTTCAAAAGCCAGATGCAGAACCTGCATTAAGGATACCTGTAAGATAGCATCTGTAGAGGCTATACTTCCTTTTCTCAATAACCTGTTGGGCTTGTTGGCATGTGCTTTCAGGGTTATTCTTGGAAAATATAAGCATCTTTGTGGAATATATTTTTCTGTAACTGAATGTAGTCCATTGCTGTATCTTTCATTTTCTTAACTTGATTAATATGTTTCCTAGGTTTTTGGTGCTCTAAGTCAACTGGAGTGTGGCTGTGAAGTGTGGGAACGTGTTCTGTTTCAATCTTTTGAGCTTTTGACTGGCTCAAATGATGAACCTCTTGTCGCAACTATGGATTTTATATTCAAAGCTGCATCCCAGTGTCAACATCTTCCTGAAGCGGTATGCATTAGAGCATTCTGAAGTTTGATTGGGTACTTTTACTCGTGTTTTTATTTTAATTTTTTAATTTCTTTTCTTTAAATGTAGTAACCTTCTTTCTCTCTATTATAGGTCAGATCTGTCCGTGTTAGGCTAAAAAATTTGGGTGTTGAGGTGTCTCCTTGTGTCCTTAACTTTTTAAGTAAAACTATAATTAGTTGGGGAGATGTTGCTGAAATCATACTTAGAGATATTGATTGTGATGATGATTTTGGGGAAAATTGCTCGACAATTCCCCACGGGCTTTTCTTATTTGATGAATATGGTCCTACTTCCGAAAGGCTGCATCTGGTGGAAGAGCAGGCTTTCCGTGCTGGTCATCATTTTTCTGACATTTATATCCTTATTGAGATGCTATCTATACCTTGCCTTGCTGTTGAGGCTTCTCAAACATTTGAGAGAGCTGTAGCTCAAGGTGCCATTGTGGCTCAATCAGTAGCCATGGTGTTGAAAAGGCGTCTAGCGCAAGGATTGAATCTTAGTGCCAGTTTGGTTACTGAAAAGTATCAGCATGAAGGTGCTGTAGCAGAGGTTGAGGCTGACGAGCAGCCAACACTCCAACGAGATGATTTTACTTCGGTTCTTGGTCTTGCTGAGACATTGGCCCTCTCGAGAGACCCTGCTGTGAAGGAATTTGTAAAGATCCTGTACACAATTTTGTTTAAATGGTATGCTGATGAATCTTACCGAGGTAGGATACTGAAGAGGCTTGTTGACCGCGCCACTAGCACCGTCGGTGACAATCGTGAAGTAGACTTAGAGTTGGATATATTAGTTACTTTGGTTTCTGAGGAGCAAGAAATTATTAGACCAATTTTAAGCATGATGCGGGAGGTTGCTGAACTTGCCAATGTTGGTCGAGCTGCTCTTTGGCACCAGCTTTGTGCTAGTGAAGATGAAATTATTCGTATGCGTGATGAAAGAAAAGCTGAAATTTCCAATATGGTCAGAGAAAAAGCAATCATAGCACAAAAACTGAGTGAATCTGAGTCCAACAACAATCATCTCAAGGTATTTGATGTCTCAATTAGAATGATATGATTTCAACTTTTCATATTTTTCTAGTATTTTTGGAGAATGTGAATTGAAGCTTTACATGAAATGGCAGTCAGAAATGAGGGCTGAGATGGATCGGTTTGCTCGGGAAAAGAAGGAGCTCTCTGAACAAATACAAGAAGTTGAAAGTCAGCTTGAGTGGCTTCGCTCAGAGCGGGATGATGGAATTTCAAAGCTCACTTCAGAGAAGAAAGTTCTTCAGGATCGTCTACATGATGCAGAGACACAACTCTCCCATTTGAAGTCACGTAAACGTGATGAATTGAAGGTATCAAGCTACCATAACTTTGACCATCAGTTCCTTGCCTTTCTTTTAAGTTTCTTTCTGCAAAAGAGGGAAAAAGACTGACTATATTTTCTGTTTTAGGTGTTATATGATCTTTATGGTTTGTCTCATCATAGTTTTCTTGGTTGTATAAAAAACTATGTGCACATCTTCTATGACTATTGGCTGCATTTTTAACATCTCCATCATGCCTGCTCTGGGAGAATTTTCTGTAATTTACCTCCCTATCTATCTACTGTAAATTTTTACTCTGTTTGGGACACATTGATGCATTGTAGGGCGTCTAGTATTTGAAAGGTCCTGGTGTTTTGATGCTGTTAATAGATAAGAGTATTCATTTTATCAGTACTTTTTCGGAGGAAATTCAGAAATGGATATATGTCTAGTTCTAAGTTGCTACCAGATTTCTTCAGTCTGGCTTTGAACTAATTACTCTGCTATTGAAATTGAGTAGAAAACATTACCATTCAAGTCTACATTCAATTTTACTTCATTTACCATCTTCTCTTGCTCTGCACTTGCAATCTTAGGTTGTGGCTTGAGCAGCCACGTTCTGTACAACTATATAGCATCAGAACTACAAGCACTTGAGGGTGATTTGTGTCTTGCTGTTTCCTCCCGCTTTTTTTTATCTGCTTGCTTCCTAGTTTGATACTTTTGAGAACTTGGGCCTCGTTCACTTTCACAAAACTTTTCATCTCATCTCCATCTCATCTCATCTAATCATTACAACATTTTCAAATTCCCACACAAAATAAAATAAACAATTCAACTTTTTCAAATCCCAAAACAAAAATAATATTAAAAAAATATATTCTAACAATATTTTATTCAACTTTTAACTTTTATCTCAACCCATCTCATCTCATCTGTGAAAACAAATGAGGCATTAGTGTAAGATTATGTTTCGATCTCCCAATAAAGGCATCCTTTCTTTTTGAAGCATGGCATTTATAGAAATTTTAATTGGATAAACTGTAAGTCCAATGAAATTGCTATTTTATTTGGGAGGAGGGGAGGGGTTTTTTATTTGGCATTGCATTTTTCTGACTGCAATTTGTACGTTACAGAAAGTTATGAAGGAGAAGAATGCTCTTGCTGAAAGGTTGAAAAGTGCTGAAGCTGCACGGAAAAGATTTGATGAAGAACTGAAACGGTATGCCACAGAAAACGTGACTCGAGAGGAAATCCGTCAGTCACTGGAGGATGAGGTTCGGCGATTGACACAAACAGTGGGGCAGACTGAAGGAGAGAAGCGTGAGAAGGAAGAGCAGGTTGCTCGGTGTGAAGCATATATTGATGGGATGGAATCAAAATTGCAGGCGTGCCAGGTTTTTTCTCTGAAATAGCTTGTGCTTTTTTCACACTCCCTTCTGTATTCATATGGTCATCTTTGTTTTGTTCTTCCATCACTTGATTTCTTTAGAGGTCAAAATACTTGGTTGTGGTTCTACCTCAATCAAGCTAACAACTGCATTGATGTCCAGTAAAATTAACATATAGCTGCATACATTGACATTGAATTTGATCGACAAGATAATTTGCTAAATAAATCCTGGTAGACGATCTAACCCGTTTGACTGAATGAACTCAATTTGAATTGGTACGACTCATTTAGGTAACTCAAATAAAGATGAATTTAGCATTTGTTTGGTTGGACATACTGCGTGCTAATAATTTATAGAAGAGTAGTGCTACATATACTTATACTTTTACTTACAAGACTCATTTTGTCAGTTTTGTTTTTAAATTCAAATTTTGAATTTCAAATTTCATAATTTCCAGCATATCAATAACTGACATATGGAGAAGTAAGTTTTTTGTAAGTTTTTCTTAAGTACAAATGGCATTTTTCATTTATGGAATAGTATAGTGGTATCAATAGGTGGGAAACTGCTAAAATTGTCTATTTGAAACTCTTTGGCTTAGAATGTTGAATTTGGTTGCAATATGGCTTAGAGTGGATATCATTATTATGTTGTTAAAAAAATCCTATAAACTTTTGTGAGCTTACCTTGAATTTGATTGCCTCTCTCTCTCTCTCTCTCTCTCTCTCTCTATATATATATATATATATATGTGTGTGTGTGTGTGTGTGTGTGTGTGTGTGATGACTCTGAAGATGAAGAATAACAGAGTGGTGGATTGATGGTTCTCTCTCCTTTTCTCATGCAGCAATATATTCACACCCTTGAGACTTCACTCCAGGAAGAAATGTCGCGACATGCCCCTCTATATGGTGCTGGTTTGGAAGCTCTGTCAATGAAGGAGTTGGAGACATTGACACGTATTCATGAAGAAGGGATCAGACAGATCCATGCTCTTCAACAGCGGAAAGGGAGTCCAGCTGGCAGTCCTCTTGTGAGTCCTCACACCCTTCCACACAATCATGGGTTATACCCTGCTGCACCACCTCCAATGGCTGTTGGATTGCCTCCTTCACTCGTTCCAAATGGGTTGGGATCCACAGTAATGGACATGTGAACGGTGCGATTGGACCCTGGTTCAACCATACTTGAGTTCTGCCAATATATAGGCATTGGTTCACTCAGTTCAATGGATCTGAGCGACATCTTAGTATGAAGGCATGTGTTATTTCTCTTTTTTCGAGTTATTTTTTTTGGCATTTTGACTGGTAGAACTGTTGGAACACACGCGTTGGTGAGGGAAGGAATAACAAGGGTGGATGGGAAGAATTTAAGTGAGGAAGTGGCTGTGGGTCCAATAGAACTGACAGTTGCAAATGCCACACTATTTGCATCTTTCTATTACAGCTAAATCATAGGCTTTTTGCAAAGTTTTGTCAATCGCGTTTCATTTACATCTATTATCGATTCTCTCTCTCTCTCTCTGATATAACTCCAGTTTTACGAGAGAATGGTCTTGCTGTCGTCCGAGCAACGCAGGGAGAGGAGGCCGTAAATGATACTTATGTGAGAGACACGTCGGGGAATAATGTGGTAGACATGACTACTTTGTACAGTGGATGAAAAGAGGGAGGGGTCTAGTAGCAGGCCATCAAGTCGAAGAATATCGAGACCGAGGGACCGACCGACCTTCCCAGAACGGTCCTGGAGACGTGCTCAAATCTCAAATGGTTTTATACGCAGAATTAGAAAACATCCAATACTAGTGCTTTTTGTCCCAAGCAGATTTAACAATTCATCAGAGAAAACATCATACCAATAATCATTAACATAAATAAAGAATAGACGTTACATCGTCGTACGAATTGTCCAAATAGCCTCCCATTTCCCCGGTCACCGTTAGTACCGCAGATATTAGCCGCGGAATCCTTCACTCAAAAAAAAAGGACATACCAAAGCACTTGGATTACTTACATACATCAAAGGTAATCACTCAGATGCGAAGAGAAATTATTCGTAAAAAAAAAAAAAAAACACCAAAACTTTTGTATACCCATAATCCGTGTTTTATGCCCCGCTGGCGTATAACAAAACAAGAAAGGAGAATTTAACTACAGCAGACAAGCCGAACAAAGCCCACCTTTGTCCTTGTGCAACTATATAATATAGAACGGTAGAACTTCGACGGGGGAACCCGAAAGGCAGAATTATGAATTAAAAAAAAACCAGGATCATGCTGCCAGCAGATGCTTATTTATATATAACCCCAATTGGTACCAAAGCTAGGCAAGAAGGAAATTTGAAGGGCAACGGTGTACCGAAGAAGGGTGGTCGTTTTAGAAAGACGGAGTAGACTCCTTTTGAAAGAACTAAAAATTGAGAATATTTTTAGGAAGCTGATGATATAAAGAAGGCCCGACCATTGATATGACAGACCAAACATTTCAGTGCCAAATGATGGGTTCTACTTCTACCCCGTACGAACCCCTAGTTTTTGCAACGAGACTCTGATGTCGTTGCTGTTGCATCCCTCGGCTTGAACAATATTGGGACTATCAAATGGCACAACGTGTTCTAGAGGATAACTTCTGTTAGCATGAAGGTCACGAGCACTTGTACCGGCTCCCTTCAGTATCACAGTTTTATGGACACCACCGAGCAATCCTTCATAATCCGTATCTCCGCATTCTCCCACGAAGACCACAGTATTTGACAGGTCCATGCCCCAGCGGACAAACAGATACCTGCAAGAAGATGTACGAGTGCTCCATAGTTACCAAAAGAAAAGAAACAGGAAACGACGTGAACTACTACTATTACAGGAGAAAAATTTGAAAAATAGTAAACCTCTCAATGTAGCATACCTTAGGGCTTGGGATCTAGAAGCCAACACAGGGATTATATTAAGCTTTGAACCATTTTGGCAATATATAACATGGCACCGAAGAGCCTGAATTCTCATCAATTTTCGAAGTTCCTTAACCGGGGGGATCTGTGATGGCAAAATGGTTACTAAAAAATAACTTCAAAATTACAAAAAGAAGCATCGGTAAGCAGTAAAACTAAGAAAATATGTGAAAAATCCAACTACAAACGAATTGATCTAATAACTAACAGTGCAAAGATGTAGCCTTATATCAGAGAGAGAGGCTTTGGTATAACACCACTTTTCCTATATGTCTTTTCACGTATAGAATATAAAGAAAGATTACCAATGATAGGTCTTTCACTTTAAAAGCATAACAATGCACAGAAGATCCTGCTTCATCTTCTGCAACAATTTTTCCTTCTCCCTTTCCATCATTGATAGAAGCAGCCCAACGGACCAAAGTTTTCCTCAAACCTTCTCCACCCCAACGGTATTCAGTGTGTGATCGATAATCCAAGTCTACCAAAAAGGGAAGACCAGAAGGACTGTCCTCAGAGTTAGAGGATGGATAGTAGAGCTCACTGCCACTGTTACAGATAAAAGCATCAAATTCTGACGGGCTCAAGCCTCCTGAGACCAAAAGAGAGTGCACTTCAGATATTGTCAGTGATGTTGACAATATGAACCCAATGGATCCTGCACCCCAGTCCTTCCCTGCCACCTCAACAACTGTTTCAATAATTTCATGAAAATCTGAGGTTGTATTGCCATCCACGGCAATTACAAAAATATACTTCCTCCTCCTCAATGCTGGAAATTTACTGGTGTTGTCTGCTTTCTCCATTGACGAAGCCTTTTGTGTACCTCCTATAACACCCTTAGACAATGCCAAAACAGCATTTTCAGGTCTACTCTTGCCATCAGAACCATTTTCTTCAGTGTCTAAAATATTATCAAGTGTGGAAACCCCGTCATTTTTCTCCCCATCCAATGAAAGCTTTAAGTTTAAAGATAGATCCTGCATATCTCTCAAGGAATCACCAGGTGAATCTGATTCTGAATTTCCAAATTCCGCATCACTTCTTTGCCATTGTGGCTGCCTTGGTCTGCAACTGGCTATTCGAGATAAGTATGTCTTACAATGCTCTGGCCATGAAAAAAGATGAATATTTTTCAGTCCATTCTGCCGGCATCTTGCCCAAAGTTGCTTTTCTGAAACAAGCTTCAGAAGAGCATCAGCAATAGCTTGCTGATCACTTGGATCAACAAGTAGACCATTGTCAAGTACCTGTAATAAGTCTATCATCAGTTTTATTAAAGCTAGAACGAACCTTTGACAGAACATTAAGCCACTAAGAGGAATTAAAAAAATCCTTCAAAGTAAAAGAAAGGCTCCATAAATGGACAGACCCTATGAATATCCACAGGACCCCCGTTTTTGGTGGCAACAATTGGCAAACCATAAGCTGCCGCCTGCACAGAAGAGGAACTAAAGTTGAGTTTTGTACAAAATAACATCTAAAAAAATAAAGTGTCCTAATGAAAGATAAAGACAAACACCTCAATTAAAGTAAGGCCAAATGGCTCAATGAAAGCTGGATTGATGAAAACACCCTGCAGAAACAAAATAATTGAGATAATAGGTCAAGCAACACATGAGGTGGGGAAAATTGAATCAAATCAATATGGTGTAAAGATGAATAACTTCGAGTGTGAGGGAAACATGTAGAGAACTTCAGCCAACAAAGTTATTTTGGTGAGATAAAATTGAAATTTAATTCAGACCATACCAATATGACAACAAAACTTGATATGCTCTAGCAGAGATGATAATACTTGCCCTTTCCCCGTGACACATTAAAGCAGGGTGTCCCACTTAGTTAAGTGATCTCTTTGACATAATACTTCCCATGCAGAGAATTGATAAGTGAACTTTCCCATTTATTTCAATATTCAGCAAGCCTATATTAAGAAAAAATGAACAAGAAGAAAACATTCACAAGAGCTAATGGGAAAACATATGCCTAGACAAAGACTTCACCAAATGATGCCAATTAAGCCATGTTGTGCGGTTATATATTTTACTTTATGGTACTTTAACCAGTTGATCCCATTCTCGCAAAAATATGAAAAATAAAAGCAGAACCTTTGTTTTTGCTGCTAGACGATAGATGTTAGGAACATCAGACTGCTTGTGGTGTTTAGGATATGCCACTTGTCCATACAGATCATATTTGTCGATCAGCTTAAGAATTGAAAGAAGCACAGATGCATTTGTGCTAGACATTTCATCAATATCGTCACGGTTTCCCATTATTAATGTCTGGAACAATAAAAAAAAGTGCTATCAAAATCAAATTTTATGTGCAAGGTAGGTACAGTTCAAGGGTTAGAACAGACAAGGTTAGCAAGCTCCCTCAGTGGGCGGCATTCTCCAAATGCTTTGACTAAGGTTGTAATATTCTTTTTAGGGTCTGCTCTGGCAAGGGCAAGTATCATAGGCTTGCGTGGATTGGAAAAGAAACGCATAATCTGCCCAAGTGAAATCTCTGGCATTAGTAATACAACTGAAATTCCTACCACACCAGTAAAATGTTTATCGGCATATTTGCTGCAGGGCAATCAAAATTGAAAGGGCAGCAATTTATAGGCTCCCACACAATCACAAACCAAACACTGGTAATGACTGGACATTACCTCAGACCAAATTGGTGGGTCAGAAGAAGCAGAATGGTCTTCATTTCTTTCCACATCCCCGTCCATATCACCGTCATGTGGAACAATGTGGTGAAATTCCATTCCAGGAGGAATCACCTGGAGAATGTTGTGAAAATTTAAACACAAATAGCAAGTTAGGGAAACTTGCTATAGATGCAGAAAGGAGCCTGACGACTCATAATTTTAATAATGAACTTGAGAACAGTATCTTAATACTTACAACCATCCGAGGCATAAACCTGCCATAACAGCTCACACCCCTTTTTATCCTCGCTCTCAATTTGCGTTCTAGTATTGGATCAAAACCATCGTACAGGCGCCATTGCTCTTCAATCTCCTGTCTAGTGCTGGTTATAACAATTTCAGAGGCATCAAGAGATAGCTCCTCACCTTCTATCCTCCGCATTATTTTGTATGTCGCATTTATCTCTTCTCTTGATTGCCGTCCTTGCTTTAAATTTTGTTCAAGCTTATCTCGTCCTAGTGAATGGCCAGTAAAAAGCATAGGTACATTTAAAGCTCCAGACAAGAGAGCAGCAGAGTCACCTGCATCTGCATAATGTCCATGGATTGCAACAGGCCAGGCAGGTTGGCCACTGCCAATTTGCTCACCCAGAACTTTGGACATCTGTATAATGTGGCGGAGTGCACCATCAACAAATTCAGGAATGTAGGGCCAAAGGAGTTCTTTAGGAATATATTTATCTTTTGGGCCAAACGGTATACGGATTATATATGCCCCGCCACTTTCCCCAAGCTCCTGCATTGAATTTTCAGAGCTTCTTGTATTCAGCATTTCAGTTGGTTCTCCATAACTCCAGTCTACATCCGGAGAAGATATTTGTCTCGTCAGCAAGTCCACCCGATAAACACCTGGCATCGTACCTAAGGCCCTGGCAAGTTCTACCACGTACTTAACCTGGTGATAACATATATCATTCAAACCCCACCACAAGCAGTTCTCAGAAATGTGTGTCTTGAAATATCCCTGACTAAATGAGAAGACACATCATTTTTTCATTTTAACAAACTAAAGTACATGGCCAAAAGTCACCTGGCCCCCTGTATCAGAATCACGACCAAGCTCCATGTTTTCACCACGTATCAGGCCATGAAGGCTGCATGAAAATTGCTTGTTAAAAAGAACTAAATACCATACAAATGATGGGAATATCACAAGCTTTTTTTTCAAATATCAGAAACAAATCCGTGCTTTTTTTTTGGGTAAGAATTAATTCATGTTTATGTCTGCTGATTTCAGAATACACCCCCATAAAACATTATAAGATAAAAGTTTTCAGTTCATGCCTAATTAACACAATGTAGAGTTTCTTCTCCTTGTGCTGGCTGGCCCAGTTCTCCATCACATCAACAGAACTGATTCTGGGCATTCTTCCTCTAGTGCTATCGACATGAGTCGAAATATCACCAATCACATCTCCTTTTTCTCCCTCTGACAAGTCTTCTGACATATCAGCCGTTGCCTCTCTGCGGCCTCTTTCTCGTTCGAGACGGCGTTTAGCTGTATGCTGAGCTTCCTCTCCCTCTAGCTGATAAAAAAACCATCAAATCAGCACAAAATTTAAAAAAGAAAAAATGGGATTGTATTCTCTGACCAGCATGAATTCCATTAAATTACATCCAAGTTCAGACGATATTCAATTATTAATTATTGTATAAAAGGTCGGTAATCAAATTATGACAATGCAAAGTAACGTCTATCACATATCCTCTGATGTTAGTTCAAATATGCAGCAAGGGATTGTGGGAAAAAAACGATGAAAACAACATTAAAAGCACTTATATGTGATCATACGGCATAATGCAATGAAACTCTCAAAACAGCAAAATCAGTCATCAAGCACTCCAAAAATTGGGGGATGACTAGTAACACAACGAGCATTCATTTGCCAATATTAGTATAATCATCAAGTAAAACTTCCAAACAGCTCAAGCAAGCGTGTATTTACATGCAAGGCAAACATTGCGTGGCAAATGAAACGCTCAGAGAACCAAACCAAACAAAGAAAATAATTGCAACTTTTTAAGTTTTCGAGTTTGGACATGTAACGATAGCCATAGTTATATATCGACCATCATAGCGATCAGGGAGTGAAATCCATCGAAAGCAAACTAACAAAATCCAGTGTGTAAGTAATAGCAAAGCGATTTATATAGAAATCGAGGCTGTACCGTATCCAATCAAAGCAAGAAGTTCGTCTTAATGATCATCGTGATGAAAACAAAATACAAAACCACTTTACTAGTATATACGCGTGTGTGCAAGTACATATATACACATGCAAATAAAAAACTATAAAACTATAAAACCTTTTTGCTCAAAAAGGCGAACAAAAGAGAAGAGAAACAAGAAAGAAGACCTGCTTCTTCTTGCGAACCAAATTCCAAATCCGCCAGCACATGTTCTCCAATCTCGTGTTCCTCTCCTGCGGACTCCTAGTCGCCGCAGCCTAAGCAATGGAAATTAATCAATTCAAAATCAAACAAAAAAGAGGAAAACAAAAGGAATGAGAAGATATTTGAATGAATACTCGAAGCCATGAGCGGTGGAGATCGGTCTCGTCGAAGCCGGTGATAACCTCCTCCACAAAGTAGCGGGTGGGGCTGAAATGACCTCTCTCTCGGAGCAACAGCGAAGATTTCTTGGCGTCGTCGAGCCCCGGCCCGACGTCCAGGATCGCCTCCAGGTAGCTGTTTATCCAGTCGTTTCCCGCCATCTCCAAACGCTTTCTCAATTCTCAACGCTACAATGTGCATGCGCCGATCTATAGCTATGTATGTGTGTGTGCGCGCGCGTGAAAATGTTGATTTCTGTTCGTCTATACACAAAAACATACACAGAACGAAAGAGGAAAAGCGAGAGATGATCAAATGGTAAGCCTCCACATTCAGTTGGGAGTGTGTAGTCTAAAAGAGAGAAACCGAGAGGAACGGTTATGGTGCTGTGCTTGTTATTAGATCCGAGTGAGAGACACAGAGTGCGACAGAGAGTGGAGGACTTGGTAGTTAGGAATGGGGAGGTGTCATCACAGAAATTCCACGTTTCCGAGGTTCGAGCGACTTCTCTGGGAAAAACTTTATATGACTACTCAGAGAGAGAGAGAGAGAGAGAGAGAGAGAGAAGAGGCTCTGTTACCCTCTTTTGGACTCGATATTCTCACCGACTTATGTTTACCGCTTCTCCTTCGTAACGCATCTATAAAAAAAATAAAGAGAATTTAAAATTTTAATCTTATTTTTTTATAAATAAAATATATTCTTTTATAACGTGAACAATAAGCTTGGACGCCCGGCTGATTGGCATCAACTAGCTTTTAAAATGGAGGTTTTAAGTTAGAAAATCTCTCCCTGTAAAAAAAAAAAGATTAGACCCGGAAGATTCGAAGAACTCGAAAGGAAAATAAAGCAGTGTGAAATGGCAATATTGTCCAAGAGCAATACTATTTATCATCTCAATTATCATCATTTCATGATATAGTATTAAATAATTATAGAATATTTATTATATTTTACTTGTAAACCTATTGTCTAATACCATATCATAAAATAACGAAGATGATAAAAAAAATGATAGATTAATAGATTTACTCATTGTCTAATCATCCAATAGCATCTCTAAAAACGTACGTCTTAACAGTTAACAGTAGTTTGATTCCTTTCCTTTTCCTTTGAGATATGAATTCTAGAAGATTAACGGATCTTAGCAAAGTACAGGGGCATCGAATAATCAATCACATACGAATGTGTCCTACTTTTATTTGCTTTCCATCAATTAACGACAGGCTCGTAAAAAACTACAAAACTTTATTAACAAAAAATAAGATTTATGGGCCACGATGCTTGAAATGGATCCCACGATCAAAACTCATATGGTTCTTCTCCCTGGGATGGAGGGAGAATGGAGATGCCTCAAGTAAATAATTTCTTTAGAAGATGGGGCCGTCTTCTTTATATATTCCTCTGGAAGATAAAGGTGTTGTTCTCTGAGTTGAAAGCAATGCCATGTGTCTTTTTCTGAAATCTGATGATCTGATCAAATAGATTCGTAATCACATTTCCTGGAATATTTTGATTTCCAAATCAATTCCCCCAATATTTAAACTGTCTATATCTTACTCGTCCAAGAAAATAAGGTACTATTGATAATACAGCCCGTCACCCGGCAACTGTCGTGGCAAATCTTTGCAGTGGAAAGATTAGTCCTTGACTGCATGCACCAACAGATCCGTAAATGTAATTGAATAGATTCAAGGAACAACAGATCTTAATCCGATTGTTTCAGCAGCTGATTTCTCCTACAGCTTACAATGACTTTTCTTTAATCTCCTCCTCCGCAGATTGCTTGCCCTGCATGATAATAGATCGTGACAACATACTTCACTACATCCCTAGTTTTACTAAGAGTAACCTGCATTTGAATGCTTGATTGGGATTCATGGCCCATGAGAGCAAGCAAATGGCCATCTACGAGATAGTTTTGCTAGGGCATCTCTAATCAGGATTTGGTTTGGTAGACAACTGGTAGTGACATTGATTAGCCATTTTCTAACAACTCAACAGAAGCTCAATACGGATACAAGAATTTAACTTCATCCGCTGTCATTCTAGCATTACAGGATTAAGTAAAGATCATTGAGTTAACCATTAGAAGATTTTTTAGCACCAGCCCTTCATCTGAGCCATAGCATAACCAATAGATATGCAGATAATTTATTATGACTGCAACTTTTGTTGGCATCTGGAGAGCGTTTCTTTTATTGACCATGATAAAATTTGGTTCACTGACTTGATCTTTTCTATTAGTGACAGCCCAATCCAGGAGGAACTCAATCAACTGTGTTGACTTTAAATGTACTACAAACAAAGAATAAAAAGGTCTTAAGTGGCTCTTTCTTTAACATTTATATATATATACACCATATACAGATATTACTTATAAACCTTCAGGTCAAAACTAAATATCCACATTCAGAAGCAATTCATGAAAAAGTTGGACATAGTTGATTCTTACCAGTACTGATTGTAAAATGTTACTGAATCTGTCTCTGTTTTTTTCCCATCATCATTTCGATTCCAATGGTAAAATGCGAGGGTTCTGTTCCTGATCTCCAATGTAGAATGACCATAACTGGCTTCACGGAATGCAGAATAATCTGGTTGTGGGTCCCAAAACCTACAAATAAATCCCATGTATCAGGAAAAGTTTCCAAAGAAGGGAATTGTAAATGCAGAATAAAATGAGAAATTTTTTTTTGAAGAGTAAAACAACAGCAATCGAGAAATTTACAAATTGTAAATCTTGCTTTACCTTCCAGCAAGACCTTCCTGATTTCCTCCATCTCCAACAGTTATGTACACTGGAGCTGATTCATCAGGTATTGGATAACGGTCACCGCTTGACACATTGTAATGTATATTCGAGATGCGATACTACATAGGAAAACATCTCTTATTGAGATGAAGATGTAGTTGACTTTATGGTGCATAGCAGGAGTAAATAGAGACATGGTAACCATTATTCTTGGCCCAAAAAAAAAGGATATAAAGTGTAAGTGCCATAGGAAACCTTGCATCAAAATGTTGTTGCAAAATTACTTATAAGTCCTACCGTGCGAATTATTATAATATGGCTCTAGAAAGACCAGTCAAGGAATTGACAAATGAAATGTGGTAGAAGCAATTGCATTTGAGGACAAAGTAGCCAACTGGTCAAAGAATTTTGATAGGGAATTTGGGTTGCAGCTATGTGAGCCAACTTCACCATCTGCCTCATGCATATTGATATTCAGGTGTTGTGCAAGGGAAAATCATCTAAGAATATTGATGTCATGTGCTATGATTTTCATGAGAAGTAGATTGAGGAACATGACTGAAAGAATTATGCAGAATATTTTGGGTAAAAAGGCTGAATGAAAAGCACATGATCAAGCACAATGTGGCATGGTATACCACAGTTCCTGGTTCTTCCCTGACCAGCTGAAGAACGAAGTACATGTGGCAACGACTGTAGTTCCTAGATGTGTCTTTCTGCACAGAGTCCTTTGTGCAAACCCCATCACCCTCCCCCCCACAAAAAAAAAAAAAAAAAAAAAAAAAAAGAAGAAAAAAAGAAATCCTTTCTGCCCTGAGGAAGAACGGAGAACTATGTTGATGCTTGTTGCCTTGTGACCAAAAGGCATGCATATGCAAAAGAGACTTCATAGGGCTCTAGAAAAGGACAAAAAAGAATTTTTACCGATCTTTCATAGGCATGAACGTGCCCAGCAAATACGAAATCAACTCTATAACAGACAAACCATCTCTCAAAGACAGCTCGCATACTTTCACCTTCCATATAGTGGGCTGAGTTACTACTGTAGATGGGTACATGAAGGAGAATAATAAGCCAAGGTGTCTTCCTCCTATCCACTCTTTTTAGTTCTTCTTGCAGCCACCTCCATTGAAGTGTATATTTCACTGGCAATAATATGTCAAGAAGATTAAGTTAGAAGTAAATAGCAAATTCAACAGTAATATATGTATTTTTTTAAATGCATACAATTCATTTCCCTATGAGAAGTGAAACCTTTCTGTCGGCCCAATCATTCAAAGTTAAGAGAAAAGCATGCATAGAAATAATTCCAAGTTTTGGATTAATAAAAGCACCATGGAAACTATAGTCTATAACCATCATACTTCACCCATCAAGAAGACATGGATAACTATTCGCTGAAAAAGAAGAAGCTGTTGTTAGACTTTAAGGGCATTAGAAACTCATAACCAGACGTTATTGCCATTATAACCACATAACTATAACCATATCTGATGATAAAATGACTCTTAACAAAGTGTTTGTCAGAATGCATCAATGTGACAAGAGACAAGGATAAGCCAAATTACCAAATGGAGAATAGCTGGATAGGACAATAATATGTGCAGACGCCCTTCGAACAGCATACCAGAGAGGACTGGTGCTATGTGATGCTATATTGGGTGTAGCAAATCGATGTAGATATGACTTGAAAGGCAGAACTTCTCCCTGAAAAATATGTGATCATATGTAACAAATCATGAAAACAGAAACGAATAACATCATTTATCTAGTGCAAAACTCATAATCAAAAGAAATCAAGTATCCCTTCAGCAAGTGCTTCTCTTTCTGATAAGTACTTCCACCCTCATTTTCTCAAATAATGGGGAAACAAAAAGATACCCATGCTGCCTCCCACATCCGGGCGGAGGCCAGGAGGGGGGGCGGGCAGGGAATAGCCAAACTGTAACTCTAGTCGGCATAGTCGCCTTTATAAAGTAGTAGCCACTATTTCTCAAATCAAACATCCAAGAGAAAAATAAAAACTGCAATGTCAATAAAGCTCTCTATAACGCTTTATATGACACTTTACTAATTCATATATGTAGAATAAAATAACAAAACATCCACATAAGTGCATACAGATGTATGTAGGTATTTTTAGATACAGAAATACATACAAATATGGAGTAATTTATAGCAAGGTGCTCATGCTTACTTATAGATAGGAACAAAAGTAAACATTAAGCTTAAATCGAAAGTTTGCAAAGTGCAATTGGTAATAGTACCACATTTGGCATGTACTCTATTTCATGATTCCCAGCTGACCAAATCCATGGCTGATATGCAGTACTTCGCTCAATAAAACGGCCCCATGCATCCCATCGAATACCAATATTATTGTATTCATATCTATCAGCATAAGAGAGATCACCAACATATAAGACAGTCTGTCCCCCACTCTGCATGTAATGCTCAAGAGTGGAAAGAGAATTATACGTTTGACCCAAATCACCTAGAATGTACAAAACCAATAGAAAATGAGAAAAATCTCAAAACACATCCTATAAACAACTTGTTCTTCAAACTACCATATTATATTTTCCATATAATCCTATATGAATGATATATAGTTTGTTTCTACTTTGCCTTTCTAAGGCAGTGCAAACTGTGAATCAACATTCATATTTTCTTTCAAAGAGGTTATATAAAACGAATATCTTACCAATAATTCCAAAAGTATAGGAAGCATCTGGATCAATATTTGGAGGTGTTTGAAACCAAAATTCACGAGAAGAATCGCCAACTCCAAGCTTGTAGTAGTACTTCGTGTTATACTAAAAGACAAGAGATTGGTAAGCTTTAGCATAATAGTAATACTTCACAGGCATCAAATAAACAGATAAAAAGTACTAAACATTTTTCCTCTTGCAAATAAATAACCATAACTTTTTGAAGCAAAGGTCTTTAACCAGCTGACAATCGGAAACTTACCAAAAATTACTTAATATAAGCAACAAAAATCATTTACTTCTTTCACTAGACATGGAAAGGTTGACTAACTTATATAAAACCTATACAAGAGCAAGTAAACGGCCGAAGACATTAAAGCAAATGCATCAACCCATAGGTTAAAGAAAACAAGAAATAAAAAATAAGATGCTGTTAGACAAAGAATTTTGGTAAGGTTAATGAAGACCCCTTAACATTAAAGTATGTATTTGTGTCGTTGCGTATGTCCATGCCTGTAAAAATGACAAATTATAAAATGTAATGGAAAAAAAAAAAAAAAATAGAATGACCTTCATCACGTGCATGAGTACAATAGGAATATTTCCCTTTAAGCAATATTTTTACAGCCTTTTTTTAGGCAAGAAGGAGGAGACCATAGTAGCACCCTAGTCCACTAGGGAGCCATTTAGAAGGGACCTACACAAGCTCACATAGAACCTGCAACTTAGGGTCAAGGCAGGATAAGTTTAACCACAAGTTTTGCTTCTTCAAACAAACTGTAACCATGGTCTCACCTTAGCCCCACCAAGGGCATAGTGGTACTAAGCCAGTGGATAGAGATAATAAGCGTGAACCTCATGTCCTTAGCGTCTTGCCATACATACTCAAACCCATAACCTTCTATCCACCATCCTATATGGGAATAAGCCTCTTACCACGAAGCCAACACCATTGGTAGTTACAATCTTTTAGATATTGACAAAAAGTTTTATTAACGAAATGGATTTAAATACTGATATTTATCATACTTTTTCCTACAATTGTGTTTGTCTGCATAGGCCAAATTGCGCGGGCATCAATCATCAGTTACCTTTGCTACACACAAGTGCAGATGTGTATAAAGAAGAATAAAATATATTAGCTCCATTAAGGATAACCAGGTGCCTTTTTAAGTACTTAATTCATACTTGTAGACATCGTCCAAAAGATTAATCACAAGAACATGACATTCTGTAAGTATACTCAGTATACTTTGATTAGTTTGACTAGTTATGATACAGGTAATATTACATTTCAGTTTATATTTACCTCAAGGCCATCAACAAGGCAGTGATGAATGTAGCCGGACTTATAGGTTGAAAAGGTATAGTTTGCCACTGTGCCATCAGCAGTAAAATCATATTTCTGCTTTGATGTGCCATATTGTACTTTGCTGTTCCCTGGTTCATCAGTTGTAACCCATGAAATTATTATAGCCGTTCCATCATAGTCACCTTGAGTGATATGCACCTACAGCCAAAGGAAAAAACAACAATGATGGTGTAAATATAGCTGGCAGGTAAGCCAACATTACCACAATAGCACAAATGCATGCTTGTTTCAATAGGAATAATTGCAATGTCACAAGGCTCAGTAAGAGCGCTAGGTGGCGGTAAATCAATTGAGTTGCCATGATCTATTGTCTCAAACAATGCTGAAGTCTTATAAAACAGATTTGAGTACTTTGCATTTTCATGGAACACTAGAGGCCTCGAGTGAATTAGGGAGCTACACCAGAAATCTAACCTTGCGATTAGATTGGGAGATTTGATGCATATATACTAAGACGACTGATTGTATGAGACAGAATCATTCAGAACAGTGCCGTTGGACAAAGTCTAGCACACAGCATGATAGCCAAAACCCATTAACAGTACACCTGCATCAACTACCCAACTAGAAGTAACTATCCCTTAACATAACCAGACGGCAAAGCCTATAGCGCGTCTTCAAGTATATACTTGGGAATGTAGACGTCCAATACTATCTACATATATGAAAATTATTAATCTCGTACGGAAATCATAAACAATTTTGCCTGGCCGGGTATGAACAAAGATAAAAGGCTTACTTGTTGTGGGGCGTTATGAACTTTTGGGATTGAAAATATTTCATTATCAAGAGGGATATCAACCGATGGCCATTCAGAACGAATAAAAGTGCTTGTGATTCCTGCATTCCCTTGTCCCACGGATCTTAAGATGATACATATTAGAAATAGAAGGCGGTACAGTAACAAGCACACGCCAAAAGTCAACAGCATTGCTATTCTTCACTCAGCCTGTACAACAGCCAATTTGGTCAAATCCAACGAGTGTAAAAAAAAAAAAAAACCAGAAATCACAGCCTGAACTGGACAATCCCCACCCATCTGATAGGGGGAAAAAATCTCCAGTTCCCGGGCGTCCGATTTCCTTCCACTGCTTCAGTCCCCACTAAACCCAGTTTTTAACAACCATATCCCATCAAAACAAAAAACCAGACAAACCCGAGAAAACTAAACAAGATCGAGTAGAACAACAATTGCCAATTAGCTAGAAATATCACAATTAGATAATCAGAACGAGGAAGAAAATAACAAAACAGAATAGCTGCTTCACAAACAGAATAGAAAGAGAATACCTGAACCGATGTAAACAAAGAGTAGGAAAAGGCTTAGTCGGTACGTTGACGGTTAATTAAAGTGTTAATGAGATTTGGGAGCGTAAGATTGCAGGGAGCGACGACGGGTAAGCGTAAAATAGCAGCCAAAGGTTCGTTGTAGTGTCACTGCTTTGTTGCAGCCTTGCAGGGAGCGAGGATTGGCCGCAGACTCTCGGACGAAACTTTCTTCAAAGAGGATTCTGCGACTGTCCAACGGAAATTGTCAGACTCAGCGTACCTCAACTCATTCGATTCTTCTCGTTTTATTATTACAAAATTTTCTCAATTCTTATTCAAAATATAAGAAATAATTTAACGTTTTTAAATTTAAAAAAAAAAAATTATAGACATAAACCTCATACTCCTACATACCATTTAAAAATATATAATTTTATTCTTTTATTCTCATATTTCATAAAATGTAAAATATAAAGATAAAAATATAAAATCACATATTTTTTAAATAGTGTGTAGAGTGTGAGTTTCTGTGTAATATTTCTTTAATAATAATATTAAAAAATAATACTTTAATAATATTTTATTATATTATTTACAAATCATCTTAACTCATCTTTAAATTCAACTTTCTTAATCTGATGTGAATATTGTTCTATCAGCTCATCCTTTTGATTGAAGGAAAATTCTTGAGATTCAGTTTCGATAGTAAGATAAAATGAATTAATTTTTTATAAAAATTTAATAAAATATTATTTTTTAATAATATTATTATTTTTATGTTTGATAAAATTGAATTATTTATTATATTTTATATAAAAATTTCATAAATTTATAATGATAAAATGAGATGATATAAAATATTTTAACTATCTAAATGGGACCAATTTCTTTTTAGTAATATTATATATAGTCCGGTTAAACAAAATTGACACGTGTCTTTTTTTAAAAAAAAAAATAGTAAACTCTTAATGTAAATCTTATATTTATTTATTATTTTCAAAAAGAATATACGACCATTGTGCAAATATCATTTTTTTCAATTGAATTTAGAGATAATAACGTGTAATTAGCTCTTTTGGAAGTTGGAACGCCTATCAAGCGAGTTTTTATTTTATATATTTATTTTTTGGCCTGAAATTCAAGTTTGTTAGGTTACATTTGATCCGAGAAATGTTTTATTTCATCTCATTTCATAATTATAATTTTTTTAAATTCTCACACAAAATATAATATATAATTAAATTTTTTCAAATTACAAAATAATAATATTAAAAAATAATATTTTAATAATATTTTATTCAACTGTTAATTTTTATCTTATTTTAACTCACTATTTAAACGACATATTAGATTTCATCTAACTATAAGAAATAGACCGAAAAAGGTTGAATTTTCTTTATGCCATAGTCATAGACCGGTGAACTGTGTATAAAAAAAAGAATGAAATACCATGAAAATGGAGTGATATTCAATGAAGGGTAGTGACTAGTGATAGGCTTACTATCCTATTACTACTCATTTATTAATCAAATATATTTCAAGTTTTTTTTTACTTTTTTATCATTTTTTTAAAGTATTTTTTTAACATTCTTAATCATTAAGAAAAAATTAAAAAAATATATAACTTTACTAATACTCACTTCTTTAACTATTAAGTAAAAAAAAAATTAAAAAAAAAATCAAATATAAAAATAATAGTATATAGATAGTAATAAAATAGTAATCCTATCATTATTCTTCAACGAATACATTCATAAAAACCCTAAACATATAAGTTATAACAGCCACAACCGGCCACGCTTTTTCCTCACTTGCATTCACCTTAAATACACTCAAACGACTAAAATCATAAGCAATGCCGTGGGTGACTAATTTGTCCAAAATACTTATAGCGTGTTTAGGAGACAAATTTTTTTAGTAATAGTACTCATTATCTTAATTCTCATCATCATCTCATGATGTGATATTAGATGATTATAGATTATTTATTATATTTTACTTATAAACTTATCATCTAATGTCATAACATGAAATGCTGAAAAAATCATAATAAAATAAATGATAAATAGATTTTTCATGAAATTTATCACTATTCATTTTTCGGCAAAATTGGGTGTCTAATACGGTCTGGGCATCCGCCCAAGTCAATGCTTGAAAAAATCCGAGATTTTGAAATCCTGAATCCAAGTACTCGAGCTAACCAAATTTTAGGAGTGACAATATGTGATATGACTTGCTAACCCAACACGAACACGACACGATAATAATATGTTTGAGTTTAGTCTTAACGGGTTTGGGTCAAGACAGGTTGGCCCGTTATAACTTGTTATGACCTATTGAGAAAGTTAAAGTTACAATTATACCCTTATACCTAAAAGTAAAATTGTTGATATTTTAATTTCAATATTTGTATTTTTTCGATTATAATTTTAGATTTATAGTTCGTTTTATATTTTTATAGATGTTGTGATTTTAACATCTATATAAAATTATACTAAACTTAATATGGTCAAATGGATAAATTTTGACTCTCTTCAACTCATTTACATTAACGGGTTGAAACGGATTGGGGCGTGTCGTATTAACTTGTTTCGAAGTATTTACTAACATATTAAAACGAGTTGACACAGTACGACCCGTTATGTTAATGGGTCATGTTAATATTTTAGATTTTGACATAATAAGCTTAACGAGTCGTGTTCAAGTTGGTCCATATAATATACATGTCTTGATACGATACGAACACAACATATCAAATACTCTACCAAATTTTGCAAAAAATTCACTATTTTTTTCTGCTTAATTTTTAAATCCAACTAACTAGGTTGTGCCCAAGTTAAAAATAAAATGGAATTGTGGGTACTGGATTTTATACTCGATACCCGTCTCATGTACTCATACCCACCCCCGATTATCGACCTGAGCCAATAACCGCCTCCATAATTGGGTTCCATGCCATGTCGATGGAGGGATTCTCACCTTCGGATTTTCTTCTCATCCAATTTTAAGGCAATATTGAAATATTGCCTTAAAATATATTAAAATAAAAAAATAAACATTAAAAAACTCCTCTCTACACCAATATTATGATAGTATATAATATATATATATATGAATAGTATATTATGATATTATTATAATAACATTTAAATAATATTATGCTAGTATATAATATATATATATATATGATAAAATTATTATATCATTGTATTAAATCTATTATATAATAAATTTACTATTAGAATAACTACATTTTGTTTCTCATGATAATCGTACTCCCAGACATATAGAATTTCCATGCAATACATCGTACTACCAAACTAGACAAAAGGCTTTAAAGGAGGGTGCTTTCTCTTCGCGGGGGAAGGGTTGTCTGAACGCGATGACAGCTGCTAAGCGTATCCTTAACTACGTTGAACGGTTGGTTAGTTGGTCCTCCTTTTTGGATCTATTTTTAGGTAACTTGGGTTTTCCTGTTCTCCCCTGGCAGCGACCTCACCCTCCCCCAACCCCCCTCTTCTCCCTCTCTCTCTCTCTCTCTCTCTGTCTCAATCACCGAGCTTCGAATCTAACGAGTCATGGATTTTGAAGTTGATCAGGAAAAGGAAAATCGACATGTTCTAACACTCTTAGAGACGCTGAAGAAGGCCTCCAAAGATCTACAAAGCAACCCCATTTTCCTAACCAACAACAACGATTTGAAAATTACAGTTGAAATCGTTTCTAGGGTCGAAGCCGAGGTTGCTACTGTTCTTCCCTCAGACCCTAAACTTCTCAACATCTCTCAGTTGCTCTGCAACCTCAAGACCTTACTCGAGAAGCTCGAGAAATCTCAGGGCTATGGCCTCAAATCCATCCTTCACCGGCAAATCACAAACTACAAGATCTCCCAGGTTGCTATCACGACTGAGGCTGAAATTCAAGCATTTCTAGGCCGTGAAATCGTTCAAATCCTTGCAAGAACGTTGAAGGAATCAGCGGACGAGGACGAGAAAGTTAGGGTCTTGATTGAGTTCAAAAATCGGGTGTGCCAAGGTTTCGATAGAGATTTTCAAGATTTGATTTTGAGAGCGAAGGTATTTTCGATTCTTGAATTTTTACTTTGCAACTCAACGTGTTCGAAGCGGGCTCGAGGCCATGCGGCTCTGGTCGTAGATGCTTTAGTTAGATTCAACAGGAATGTTTTTGTGGGATTGGTGCTCATGGGTCCTACTGTTGGGGCCTTGATTTCGATGGGTTCATGTCGTTCGGCCAAAGTGCTTTGCTCACTGATCACATTTATCAGAACTCCATTGGTAGATGAAATGGAGTGTAACGGTGAAATCCCAAGAATTATTAACCTCTTAAGCTCGGAAGATTTGTCTATTCGAGCTGCAGCCTTGGACTGCATTCTCGAACTTGCTTATTTTGGGAGGGAAGAAGTTATCCAAGCAATGCTTGGAGAAGATTTGGTCAGGAAGCTCATGGAGTTGCAAAGATTGAACAGTGGGAGTGGTGTGCTTGAGAAAGAGAACGGAGGAAGTTGTGTTGAAACAGAGTCAGACACGAAATTAGACGACAAAGGGAGTAAAAACATGGAGAATCATCCATTTGAAAGCTGTGTTACAAGGTTTGCAGTGCAAGTGGAAGTGGGGGAATGATTGAGTAGCATAGAGAAAAGAGAAGTTAAATTGGAGATTCTGAGGAGAGTCAGAGAAACCTCTATTTCTGTTGCAGAGTCCGCCACCATTGAGGCAGAGGTTTTATGGGGTTCTTCTCCTTGAATATATATATATATAGGGAGCTGGTGCAAACAACGTAGCGACCTTTCCTGTGCATGATCATAGGAGCTCATCTCAGTATGGAATGATCGGTTTGAGTTATAGCAACCGCTCAAAAGGTGAGTCCGTCACACAGCACTCCTAAATATCTAGTTAATCCAAATCCATCCACATAACTTAAAAGATTAGGCTTTATTATCACAAATAATTTCAAGTTATGTTATGATTCGAACTCTGATCTTAAGAAATACCAGTTCGTACCAACTGTACTACCAATTTGGTGAATCTCCTCCTTGAAATTAGATTAAGGATGGCCCTTTCTGTCTTTTTTTTTTTTTTTTTTTTTAAATTAATTTTGGGTTTAGTCCGGGAGAGTAGTACCACCATTACTCATGATCTTTTTTTCAACTAGGAGGAGGCATGATAAATTATTTTACAAACAAGAAATTACCTATATTGTGCGGAGTGTGTCCAACTTCCAAGTGTGTTTCCCGCGTTCCGCACCAATTTATAAAATATGATTTTTTTTAAAAATCTATTTGCGACCATCTTTATTGTCACATTAAACATGTCCTTGATTAGTCTATCGTGTCAGCCCACATAAAAAGTGATGTTATCTTGTTTTTTATTTTTTATGAATAATAAATTTCGTAATAAGTAATCTATTACATACTAGACTTATCAATACTACAACTCATTTTCAACATAATAAATGATGGACCCTACTCATTATATGTCCACAGCACTGCTGTGACAGCAGTAGTCATAACAATAATACTCTTAGTATTTGAAACCAGCCAACAAGGGACAAAATGAGTGCCCCACTAATACTTGCTTAAGAAAAAAACAAGAACACGACTTGTGCCCCAGAAATCAGTGGCGATGGATATTCTTTTTGTAGATACTGACATATATTGGATGGGGGGTGAAGGTGGTACTGCAAGTAGTGTGATTTTCAGCCTAAAACAGAGTGAGGTTATTAGATAAAATGTGAGTTTTAAAAAAAAATATATATTTTAACCATAAAATAGATTATGCACAAAAAAATTATATAAAAATAAATATACAAAATAAATATTTTAAACAATTTTCTTATTGGTGCTATATTTGAGAAGGATGTCAAATACCGACATTTTCCAAGAAATACGAGATTGCGGGTTTTATATAGAAATTGAAGCAAGTACTACTTATTTAATGAAAAGTTGCCATCGACATCAGGAACAAATCCTAGCCGAAAGCTCTCCCTTCCTTTTCTTTCTAAGAGCCGTCCCAACAGAAACCCAACCTAGGGGTTGGAGCTTCAGCTCCTCCTCTCTTCTCTTATATGGTTATTAGATAAAATGTGAATTTTTTTTTAAAAAAATATTTTAATTACAAAGAAATTATCTGTTATAAATAGATTATACAAAAATAAATTAACAAAATATATATTTTAAGCAATTTTCTAAATGAACCATGTATTGCTGCAATATTTGAGAAGGATGTCAAATATCGAAATTTTCCAGGAAATACCAGATTGTAGGTTTTATATAGAAATCGAAGCAAGTACTACTTATTTAATGAAAAGCAGCCATGGACACCGGGAACAAATCCTAGTCGAAAGCTCTCTCTCATTTTCTCTTCAAGGTTGCCCCAGCAGAAACCCAGCCTAGGAGGTAGAGCTTCGACTCCGCCCTTTCTCCTCCTATCTTGCTAGACTAGAGATAATGTAATCCTTTATTTTTCTATTTTTGTTTGTTTTTTCGTCTAAAGTATGGTGAAATGCTAATCTGCTGCTTTCTGAAGCCTATCGACCACCACACACCCCTCTGCAGGATTCTTAGGCTGCCAATCATTCGGACGGCTAAAGGCTTTCATCGAACAGAGAGGTGCATGAGTCACACACGCGGGTAATAACAACGTGTGAGATCCACGTGCCACCGCACCAGAAGCTTCTACTACTGCCACGCACGGTGTTTTTGGGACTAGGGACCTCGGTTTCTTTAGACTCGATTGGTCGCTACGCTCCTAGCATGGCGCGTCGCGTGTCTCTCACGTGCCACTACAGTCTCTTTGGTTCTTGTATTTTGCTTTCATTTAGGCTAGAAATTTGGATCTACACTTGTAATCCGTTATTTTTATATCTATTTTTATGTTTATTATTATTTCCTTTTGTTTAGGTAAAAATAAAAAAAGAAATAGTCTCTTGGATATTTTGTCCATAGAGTAAAAGTCCTCTCCTCCTCTGAGGTGGGGTTTGAAATCTATGTTTTAGACAAAGTGTGGTCTCTCAAATAGTTATTTATAGAGAATTATAAAAGTTAATACCATACCAGTCACAAATAAATTTGTGTACTGGTGGAGCTCAAACTATAAGTAGTTGACTTGTAATTTAAGATTTTCTTTATATATATCAGGTCACAGACGTAATTTTAATGAAAAGCTATCATTTTCTCGTGTCGGTTCCTCTCGACAGCCCTTTCATAAGTCGTGACTAAAAACCAAGCAAAAGACTAATAAAAGGATATTCTACCCACGCATAAAATCTGGAACTTAATTATCAATTTACTCTCAAATGTAACATGATTTATAATTTATTTTTGAAATGAAAGCCCCGCGTACTCAAATGCTGGAAAAAAAAAACATTTGCAAAATCCTAAAAACTTGTAAGAAATGAAATTTTATGAAACATGCATTGCTGTTTGTGCTAGTTTCTATTTCCTTTTGATCCGAGGAGGAAACATATCGGGGATAGAGGGTCGTAGTAAATAGTTCTGCGTGTGCGAACTAAATTTCATGAAAAAGATCCTTTTACGACCAACAAATAATTGTGGATGATTGGTTAATAAGGGTTCAAGACTTTTAGAATTTCTATCCTAATCATAATATCTAAAGTATGTGAGACACATTAAATAAGATCTATAGCAATTGTTGGTGATAATTAGAATAAAGATTAAATGTTGAATAAATACATTTGACTTGTTTTATCCAATAATCTATATCGTTGTAAGTTACAAACGTCATCCAAATAAAAAATAAAATAAAATTACCATTAAAATTCCTTAATTAATATGTAGTATTCTCTATTGATTTTCGTATTATCCGCTTAAGTTTCTGACTAATATGATATGATAAACATATTACAACTCGAAAGTTGATGTTCACGTGAACCTGTGTCTTTGGTTCAATAGGCGGGGGAGTGAGAGAGGGAAACACGGAAAGAAATAGAATTTCAGGTCTTCTACTCCGAGAGGGTTGGGACTAGAAAAAGAAAGAAAAACCGAGGAAAATGGGAGAGAAAATCTGAAAATGTGAGGAAAAATGCCCAATATCCTTTCTAAGTTTCTAAATGGAATAACTTGAGAGAGAGAGAGAGAGAGAGAGAGCGAGAGGCAGGAACTATATTAATTAACCACCAAAAAGTTAGAAACTTAATTTTAACACTTCCCTCTCATTCTTTTCGTCCCCGTTCCCTGTGCTTTGGCTTTTTTATTTTTTTTTTTGCAAAGAATCCCCTCCAACCCCCCAACAACGTCAACGCTCTTGTTGATTCACACACCAGCCGCCCCAACTGTCTTCTCTCCTTCTCTGTCTCCCGAGATCTTATTTTTACATGTCGGTGATCGACTGATTGGGGAAACGAAAAAGACGTTTCAGAGATCTGAGCGGACCGCTACAACGCAGATCGTTGGCAATTCCTGTAGACTCTGTATCTGGGTCTTGTTTGATTCGCTATGAGTTGGAAATACAGGGCTGGGTTGTTCCTGATAGCTGCTGTTGTTGTTATATGGGTCTCCTCTGCAGAAGTCACCCAGGTCAGCTTATAGGCTATATGCACTCTAATTCTCTCGTTTTTGTTTTATATATTTAGTCGAATTCGGGTGAAATCTCCATTCATGATAATGCATTTATCTGCCTTTTGTTGGTGTTTGATGTATTATAAGCTCTTGTTTCTGGTTTGGGTTTGAAAATGATTGAAGATACCATGTATTTGGATCCATTCGCTGAAATTCAAATCTATCTGCTCGGTAATAGGTTGGATTATTGTCCACGGAACTGTCCGAACGTAAAAGAGAAAATTGCGATCCTACGTTGTTGGAGACGCTTTTGCAGCGTATTTTAGCATATCTTCATCTCAAGCGTCATATTCGTTTTCGTTTTTTCTTTTTTCAAGGGTCTTATATAAGGTTGTGTTTCTTGTTTCTTCAAGTGTTTGCATAATCATTTATGGGCAATAGTAAGTCGCGATATTTTCTCTCTCAGCATGTTTGACATAGCGCTTAGTTATTTTCTTGTTGACATAATACAACATCATGCCAGCACCCGAACTACTTCTCGCGTCAGGTTTGAGCTGACTGCTATCTTATTTGCAGGGCATATTTACAGACTATAAGCAGCCATTTGCAGTAACATATCTTGGAGCTTCTCTTTTGGTAGTCTACCTTCCAGTAGCATTCTTAAAGGATTGGGTGTGTAGTATCCTAAAACGTCGCTCTTCTAAAAGTGGAAAAAATGCGGAAGGCATGAATGAATTTTCTGTTGGTTTGAGTTCTACTCTAAAATACATTGGAGGCCAGAAGAACTTTGAATTGGAACTTCAAGGAACCTTGAATAGAAAAGATAGTGAAGCAGACCTTTCACCTCTTGCAGAAGGAAGGCCATTGGTTGCTAAACACAAAGATGATGCACACATACTGAAACAAGATAGAGAGCTTACAACCAGAGAAATTGCTACTTATGGATTTTACATTGCCCCGATCTGGTTTGTAACCGAGGTAAGGCACTCCCTTGGCTGGTTTCATCAAAATTATATCTCCCGTCTTGTTTTATAGAACAGTTTATCATGAATATTGTTTTCCTAGATCCATTTACTTTTTTGGATGAATGTTTAATTTGAACCCATTCACAATTTTGGATAAATGTTTAATTGGAATCTTTTTGGAAGAGCAGAAAATGATACTTCCTCTGCATGTATCTTGATTCGTAGAATGATTCAAGGCAATACTTGTGCCCCCTAACACAACTGTTACAGTAACTGTTCTCTTTGTAGAAATAGTTCTAAGCATTATTGATTGCTCCCCACTTGTTGCATGTGTTAATTGGTGCTTGTGCTTGTGAGTTGGGAGAGTGGTTTTTTTCATAACCGCAAAGGGTGCATGCCCTTTATGTGAACTAGTCTATTACTTTTTGCAGTTTTGTGATGTCTTGGGGTATGTTTTGTCATGCATTGGCTGTTAGGTGCAAAACAGGTTCTTGGGTCGACTGGAAACTGTGTTTTAATTGTTCAATCATGTCTACTATCATATAAGGTTCTCAAAACCCCTAGGGGTTGGCTCAAGTGGTAAAGGCCTTGGTCGTAGTGGTAAGCTCCCTCCAGGTCTAAGGTTCGAATCCTCTTGGATGCAAACAATTTTTAGGGGCCATTGGAGTGGGAGAACTTTTCCTTGAATTACCAGAGATGCACTTGCGGGAAACTCTTTGTCGAGGGCTTGTGCATCTCTGGGATTAGTCAGGACTTTGTTCTTGGACACCTAGTGCCAATCAGGAAAAAGAAGAAAAAAAGAAAAAAAAAAAGAGTTCTCTAGGTGAAGAGTTTAGGGAGGGGTTGTTTATTGCAAAACATGTACGTCGTGGCATTGACCCAAATCAGGTATCCTTACCCTGTGTGAGGACATGTCTGACGAGGAGGTGAGTGCTTCCAAGTCTAAGCTTACCAGCCTACCTACTATTGGACTGTGAGGGATGCAGGTGAAGAGGAACTTGTTCTAATGTTTATATACTCTGCTATAAGTGAGGGCTTTTTAACTCAATTATATGGTGCCGCTCTCTTGAAAAGAAGTCCTAAGGTGTATATCTATACGGATTTTATATCAGTATTTTGTATTCTTTTGTTACCTGTTGACATTTTTTCCATGACTTTGCCATTGCAAATTTTGATTAATGCATGGTCAGTGGTATTTTCACGGAAATCTTGTTATTTGATTTCTTGATGGTAGTAAGGCTTTCAATTTAGTATGAAGAACCCACAAATACTTCTTACTCGTGTTTTTTTTTCTTTTCTTTTGGCTCACAGTATTTATCAAATGCTGCACTGGCACGTACAAGCGTTGCAAGTACAACAGTATTATCCTCTACTTCAGGACTTTTTACTCTTTTCATCGGTGCGTTTCTGGGCCAAGATTCTTTAAACATTGCAAAAGTAGTTGCTGTCTTTGTAAGCATGGCTGGTGTTGCCATGACGACTCTGGGAAAAACCTGGGCTACAGATGATTCACAAATGAATGCTTCTGCGTAAGTGCTTACTCCATGGCATCATGTCCAATATTGACCTGCTTTATACTTAAGACCTATTTCTAAGGTAGATGAAATTTATTGATGGTGGTTGATGTGGTGTATAATTTAACGATTATGATGTTGGCGTAATATATTAGTGAAGTAAATGCTGAGTTAGCAAGGCTTGCTGTTAGTTCAGGGAAGGTGTTAGTTTTTCTAGTGGCAAAGCTTTCTTGTTCTTTGCTTACATGTTGGCATGCTGGCGGGGGTCTAAGATTCAGCCATTCTGAGTACCAATATACAACTTTACTTATTTATTGAAAGAAAGGCTGTCTGCCCTTTTGCCATAATATGAAAATTGTTATTTAATATCTATTTTTTTTTATAGTTTCCTTTGTTTATGCTGAAGTTTTTTGTTGGAGCTTTTTTGCCGTGCCCTGAAGATTTTTCCATTCCACTTTATGAATTTGAGAGAAAATATCCCAAGCAACTAAGTATATATATACAAATTATGCCGGCTAGCTGTTTCACATTTCAATATATATATATATGTATATATATAGAGATATGTATATGTATGTATGTATTCTAGTTGCATATAGTCAGTTTGCTCTTTGTAATGCATGTTTTGGGTGTTGACAGTTGATGTTTGTTTTCAGCAATGGGAAACGTTCTCTTGTTGGGGATCTTTTTGGCCTTCTCTCGGCTATGTCATATGGTTTATTTACAGGTCAGGAACTGTGTTTGTTACTCAGTTTTAGTATTCATTCCAAATTTATATTGACAAAAAGTATGTAACGCTATTTTATGATCGATGCTGCAGTGCTTCTAAAAAAGTTTGCAGGTGAAGAAGGAGAAAGGATTGATGTGCAGAAGTTGTTTGGCTATATAGGATTATTTTCGCTTGTAGCAATGTGGTGGCTTGGTAAGAATCTTGATTAGCTACAATTCTATTAATCAGCTGTCAAGAGTGTTTATAAGGTTCTTTATTTGCTCATCTCTCCTTTCTTTCTGTAGTGGATGCTGACAGTGGACTTTTCTTTTCCTTACTAAATGTTTGCTTTCCTTGGTCTCAGTTTGGAGAGTTAAATTGTTGGGGATCTCTTCCTTCTAAAAATTTGGCAATAATGATAATTTATGAGACATATATAATGGTCCACTTCTTCAAATCCAACCACTCGTTTAAACGTACAGAAATCAAAGATCTACTTTGACACCCTACTCTCAAATATATCTGAATCCAGGGACACTTAACATTATATCTCAGTTGTGTACCCTTTTCCTTTTTTCTTCGTATGGCTAACTTAGTGTTTGAAAGGTGTGCTAGATCTCTCTCTCTCTCTCTCTGTCTCTCTCTCTCCTGTGGTGTCTTTCATGTGGAGAGTAGTGTAGGATTCTGTTTATTTAATGAATATATATCCTTTTGTTTTTTTTCCTTTCAGTTTGGCCATTGACAGCGTTGGGACTTGAACCCAAGTTCACAATTCCTCATTCTGCCAAGATGGACGAAGTTGTTCTTGCCAATGGCTTTGTAGGAAGTGTCCTCTCTGACTACTTTTGGTATGTAAAAGCAACTGCTTCTAAATCAGTGATGTGGAGCTTACGTTTTCTCCTTTTTGTGCTAAAATATCTCATATCTCCATAGGGCACTATGTGTTGTATGGACGACTCCACTTGTAGCCACCTTGGGCATGTCACTCACCATCCCTCTTGCTATGTTGGCTGACATGGTGATCCATGGTCGTCACTATTCAGCAATTTACATTCTTGGCTCAGTTCAGGTAATGATATTGATATAAAGATGCATTTTCTTTGGCTTTTGTTGTAATTAGCATTTGTTGTATCTTGTTAAATCCATTTTTTGAAGGCATCTAGAATCTCTGTCATTTTTGTGAATTAGGTGGAAAGTGTTGTTTTTTGTAGGGCACAAGTTAAAAGTAGAAGACTAGGGTGTTCATGATTGTGATCTGGTTGCTTCTCTTTTCTAAAATAAAAACAGTTAGTGTTGCATCCATGTTTGTTTGTTCTTATTATATATACATACATACATATATATATATATGTATATTTATTTTTTGAGTTGCTGGAAGAGATATGTTCCAAGTCTATCCATAATAAATATTGCTGTCACCCTTTCAATGCTGCTGATTGTGATCGAATATATTTTGACTTAGGTTGGAGAGGCAGCGAATACTCAGCCACTCGTCTCTCGCTCCAAATCTTGAACACCAATAAACAAACGGAAAAAAAGAAAAAAAAAACTCTTCTTTTATAAAGAACTCTCAATATGAACTAAAAGTATTTAATTATCAAATAAGTTTACCACGTCCCTTTCTATAGGTTACAAATCCCAGTCCTATTGTAGATAGAAATCCTAAGAAATGAATTACTTGAAAACTACCATTCCTTTCAATGCAAGCTACTCCTAAACATTCCAGGAAACCTAAAAGTATATAAATTAACGAGGATGAAATACCGACACCATCAATATCAGTCGTTGTTTATACCAAGTACTACACTAGAGAGAGAGAGAGAGAGAGAGAGAGAGAGAGAGCTACCCAGCAATGGTGTTCTACTCTGCATTGGAGAAAAATATTAGCTTATTTAATCTCTAATTTATTTTGGTAATCATGTTTAGATCTCTGTACTACACCATGGTATTCAGAATACACTTTATCGATTCAAATTTCTGAGGCTGACTGTCTAAAAGTCTATGTTTCTTTGGTGGTTCATTGCAGGTATTTGCAGGTTTTATAATAGCAAACCTTTCAGGCTGGTTCTCAAAGAAGTTGGGATTATAGCATTTCGTTATATTCGTGTTAGCTTAATCTGGGAAATCCTAATTCGTTCTCCATTGTTTTGATTTGGATGCCACATTCATAATTCTCGTGACCAAAGTTCCTTTCCGGTAATATGCATCAATGGCATCTCAGCAAGTGGAAAGTTATGAATGTTACTGTACTATAGTTGATTGTGTAAATGAAGGTTTCGCCTTTTCGTTGGGTTTTGAGTGTTGGCCCCCATGGTGTAATAACTTCTCTTTTTGGTCAAATGAAAATATTTATTTTGAGGCATTTTTATCAATGTTTCTTATGAACGTTTGCAACATCTTTCTATTTTGGGAATGGCTTTTTACCAATGCAATGTCGATTGATATTTAACTGCAGAATTTGGCAAGAATAGGAAAACAATGATGATAACCATAACAAACAAACTGATGCTTGAAATATATACCGACCCCCATCGAAACCTTATTGTAAAGTGTAACTGAATTATCTTTATATCATTTTTTAATAGGACATTGAAAAATTATTTAATTCTCTTTTAATTATTTGATAAATATAATATAAAGATAATTGAGAGAATGATAAGCAATATTTTTCTATCCGCTTTACCCATTATCTGATAGTTATTTCTGTAGCGGTATATAAATTGATGTGATTTTATATAATATGTTAAATTTAATTTATAATAAAAATAATTTTACAATCTAATGTATTATATTAAATTATGTGAGTTCATGAATTTATTTTGTAAAACTTCTTAGTAGCTAAAACGTGTCTCTTCATTCATTGTGAAATGAACCGTTATTATGCATGGACGGTCTATATTTCACTTATGTACAAACATTGACTCATTCATCTACGGTCCAGAGGAGCCTCTCGCTCTACTTGTTTGATGCCATCCTTACAGTCACTTGCGAGTGCATGACCAAAAGAACACGGTAAGGTCTCTAGGTCAGTAACACTGGATCGCAATAGTAACGAAACGGCGAATTCTGAGAACACGAAGAAGAGTCCCAGTCGTATTTTTCTGGCTTTGATTTCTCGCACTTTCCGAAGCCTTTTCCTAGGATCTGTGTTATTAGCGGAAGCGACCATGAGATCCAAACCGGTTATTCTCTTGCTTTTTCTTCATTCATTATTATGCTTCTCCTCTCTGGCTTCGTCGCAAGCCATATCAGCCGGGTAGGTTTTCTCATCTTTTCTCCTTTTCAATAAAATTTCTTCTTTTTTTGGTTCCTTTGAATGGAAAGCGATCAATATATATAACTGTAGCTTATATATATGTTGATTATGTACTGTATCTTAGGCACCGAATTATAAACATTTTATCAGTTTTGTAGGATATGAATTTTAGGACCTCAACTTTAGTTTCTTTGTTACTTAATTTAGTTGTTATCGTTTCGTTTTTGTTCTTTTCATTTCCAGTGATGGGTACACGATCAACGGTCGGGTGAAGCTTCGAAGTATGTTGTTCTTTTCCTCTTTGATTTAAGTGCAGCTTTGAAAATTGGAACTGCTATGGTCTTTACAATCCGACTAATGTGTAAATTGTATAAGTTTGAGTTACATTCAGTTATTGAGTGGTCGGTTTTAAATCAGAACATTGAAAAACGCAATAGAGATGGAATTTGTGTTATTACAACATTAGACCACGAATCAAATGTACTATCAGTTGCTTGTTGACCTTTCATTGCTGCCGTAGGTCAAAGGTTTTAGATTTAGGTTTTGGAAATTTTCCCCCCTAGATGTGCTACTTCTTCCTTTGCCACGCCTTTTAAGAATTCATCTATATCATTTGTGAATTTATTTGACAGGTATGGGTGCACAAGGTTTTGGCCTTCCTGGAAAATTATCAAATGTCAAAGTTATACTAAATGGAGGCCAAAGGGTTACTTTTCTGAGATCTGATGGATATTTCTCGTTGTATCCTATTTTTCCACTTTGACATGTATCCTATTTTTTAAATTTGACATGTATTATTCTGTTAAAATTAATTCAGGATACTTGGTGTTTTCTTTTTAAACACAGCAAATTTCTCTTCAAAAAACCCGACCCTATCTTTTAATCAATGTTTGTCCTAAAAAAATTCTCGTTAGTGTTATAATTGTTGAACCATTTCTTTTTCTTTTGCAATTTCAGAATGTAAATTGGAATATTGAACCTTTTTGCTTTTGCTAAATAGGTTTAACTATTGTATACCCCGTGGACTTAGATTGCTTTAGTGCTTATTAATGAAATCATCTGACTTATCAAAAAATCTCAGAACGAAGATCTGTGCGTTACTTTTATGATTCCTAAGAACTTTTTTTTCTTTTAATTCTACTCTTTTGGGAGGGATGCCAGTAAAGCATGCTTTAAACACTCTTATGTGGTTCCTTAACATGTATGCTTAAAGCCATAACGTGCCAGCGGGAACTCATCTAATTGAGGTGGATGCTATAGGCTATTTCTTTTCTCCGGTGGGACTCTACTCTTTACTATTTCCTGTCATTTAATTTTCTTTAATCATTAATGGCCAATAAGATTTTTCAGGATTAAACTTGCAAGAAAATATGATTTCTCATGATTGCACTCTCTTAATTGTTGTTTAGGTCCGAGTTGATGTTAGTGCCAGAAATCCAGGTAAGGTTCAGGCAACACTTACAGAGAACAGGAGGGGTCTGAGTGAGTTGGTTCTAGAGCCAATGAGAGAGGAACAGTATTATGAGGTTTATTTAGACTAAACTTTTCATGTTTCTTCTTATTAGGTTGTCTGTTTGAAGTTATTTTCTTCTCTGTCTAATTTTGTTTTCTGCTTTAACAGATTAGAGAACCCTTTTCCATCATGTCTGTTGTGAAAAGCCCAATGGGTCTGATGATGGGATTTATGGTGGTGGTTATGTTTCTAATGCCCAAATTAATGGAGAACATGGGTAAAGTGCTCTGGTTCATAGCGTTTTATGTTTTAAGTTTTAACACCTTGTCTTGGGGCTCTGACTTGCTGTAGTTTTATCCTGGTTGGCTTGGTTAATGTAAAACAGAATTGAGTCCAAGGTTTCATTAGAGTTTCTCAAGGCTAATTGGGTTTGTTGTTTGGTTCGAGTTATCTTATTGACTGTATCCATCTGTTATGTTTTGGTGGCAGACCCTGAGGAAATGAGGCGAGCACAAGAAGAAATGAGGATCCAAGGGGTTCCCTCTCTGGCAAACATGTTACCTGGTGGTGCTGCCAGGAGTTAAGAGGATTAGTTTGAAAAACTGTGAACCACGGGCCCCTTCTCTGTTCGAAGGCTGAAAGATTATGAAAAGTTTGAGGTTGGAGCCGTTTAGGCCTTTGTCATGATCAAGCAAAAAATATGCTCTGGGACATTTATCTGAATTTATGCTCTTAAATTCTGCTTCTTTTTTGTTAGGACCTCTGAAATAAAGGTTTTTAATAATTTGGGTTTGTGATGTTGATGGCCGTTCATTGGGCCGGTTTGGATTGGAAACTCATCTCAACTCATCGCATCTCATCTCATTATTACAATTTTTTTAAATTTTTACATAAAATATAATAAACAATTTAATTTTTTTAAATTTTAAAACAATAATAATATTAAAAAATAATATTTTATTCAATTGATCTAAAATTATCTCAACTCATCTCTGAATCTAAATTGGAAATTCTCTAGCTCTTTCATCATTGAGTTGTTTTCTTGAAAAATTGATGGAGCTATTCTGCAAGCCTCTCTCTCTCTCTCAATCCGTAATTGTTACCTGGCTGATGTTGATTTGAAGCTCTGAGTTTTATCTTGCACTCGTGCAATAGCAGAGAAGTACTTCTCCAGACGCTAAAATGTGACTATCAATCAAGAGAAATGATACAAGGGGGATTCCACCAGCATGCTTTCCTTTTCCTTACCCAAAATAGGCCAGCTTTAAGCCAATCTGCCCCGCCATCTAATTTGTTGGCCATGGGGTGCCATGGAACTATCCGACGTCTGATTACGGTTCTAAGGGGATTCAGGATTAAGATCTATGAGCCTAATTCATGATTAATATCAATTGCTCCACCCCAAATTTTTTCTGAATAATGCTCCTTCACCAGCTGAAATTTATTGCTGACGTTACACGATTATTAAAAAAATAAAAAACACAAACATAAAAATAGTAGAGGGAACCTATAATTTTAATTTTCTTCTTTTTACATATTCGAATATCCTTTTATTTTGAATATGTTTTTTTCTAATAAATCTTGTGGCAATCATGATAGTGCCAGGTCAAGAGGGCCGTCTGAATGATAAGTTGTCAATTTTCCTACTTTAAGCAGGTTCCTTACCATACATGCTCCTAAAATTCTCAGATATAAATTCTCAGATTTCATCTACTTCACATTCCTAAAAGGTCTTTGGGTGCAAATCTGCATTCTGACATGCTTGTAGCGATGTTAGATGAAGGAAAAAAATCTATTTATTTTCTATTTTTTTATCATTTAATAATATAAAATTAAATGATAAATTTATAAATAAAATATAATAAATAATTCCTAATTATCTAATGTTACATAGAGAAAAAAGTATAATATAAATGAAATAGTGGCCCAAACACAAAAAATATAAAATTATTAATAAATTGCACGCTCAGCTTGAATGGTAAAGTTTTCTGTTCTTGTATCTAGGTGAATCATTCTCATACAAAATAAAAATGAGCACGGCTACGGGTCCCAAATTCGGGATCCAAAATGTTCACCGAACAATATAATTTTTTTTTTTTTTTCATGTATTTTTTTAATCATCATAAATACTTTTTAAAAAAATAAAAAATTTACAATATTATTAAAAAATATTTTTTTAATCATACAGTTAAAAAAAAAAAAAAAAAGGAATTCGGTGAACTTTTTGCATTTCTCAATAGAAATACTCTTAAGAGATTTTACAATACTATGTCGACAGAATTTGATATGATCTTATTTCTATAATTATAAAAATCAAATCATTTAATTTGTAATAATAATCAAATTAAATTGCTTAATTAGAATAGACGTAAAGACTGTATATAATTTACTCTCCTTCCCTCTCCCCCTCCCCCCCCGGTCGAGATGGAGGGCTTACCGACGACGATGAAATCAGAGCGGCGGTCGAGATCTAAGCCTCTCCAGTCCTCCAAACCCTCGCTCGTCATGGCTTTCTTCTCATGCCTCGCTTGGCTCTACGTTGCCGGCCGGTTCGTCTCCCTCTTCTTTTATCCATCGCTCTTAACTCGGACGGAAAATTCTATCTTTTAGCTTTTGCTTCCATTTTGATTTCCTGGAGAATAATGTCTCTTCTAAAATGACCGAAAGATGATAGTATCTAGGATGTGTTTGGCTGCAAAGAATTGGAATTAGTTCTCTTTGTAATTGGAGAGATGGGGTCTACAGACTTCAAGTGTAATTCCAGTGTCATTGGTGTACGTACCAGCCTAACTAATGATTTGGAATTGGATCCTCCCTTCTGAATCCCACAGCTATCCAATGGGGAAAAAACGCAGCCTTCAATTCAGCCATCCAATCTAAATATGTTTTTCCTTCTTCTTTCTTTAGTTTTGCTACAAAACATGATCAGTAACACATTACTAATCTATGCATTTTCAATCATTGATACTTTTTTTTTCACAATAATCAGGTTGTGGGAAGATGCAGAGAACAGAAAATTGCTTGCCAATCTTCTTTACAAGAATGCCCTCCAGGTCCTTTTTTTTTTCGTTCCCCTCGTTTTATTAAGCTCTTACTTCGATTATGAGGATAGTATTGTACCTCGACAAACAATATTAAGCTCATCTTAGCCTATTAAGTGTTGTAATTTATTATAATTTTTTTCACGTATATACATATATATTTGTCTTAAGAGTTCCTGGGCTTTCAAATCGTGGGATGTGACTTGTGCAAATGTCTGTTTCGTTTCAGTTTTTTTATTCAATATATCTTAAATATGTTGCTGTGTTATTATTCACAGAGACCCAAGGTTCTTACGGTTGAAGATAAGCTAATGGTGCTAGGATGCAGGTAACTTCTTTTTGTTGTTTGATAAGTACCTTTCTTATCTTTCTTTTCAAATATCTCTTTTTAGGGTTGGATATGCTTCAGTTTCTATATTGTGTTTGTGTTGGAATCTATGGTGTTGATTTTTATTTTTAGAGATTTGGAGAGGAGGATTGTGGAAGCTGAGATGGACTTGACGTTGGCTAAGAGTCAAGGGTACCTAAAGGACAAATTGCAGCAAAGTGGGTCTTCTTCTGACCAAAAGCTTCTTGCTGTTATTGGAGTTTATACTGGATTTGGCAGTCGCTTGAAGCGAAATGTGTTTAGAGGGTCTTGGATGCCTAAAGGTCAGTGGGAATTCTAATTGCTCATTATGCTGGTTCTAACCTGAATGCTCATTGGTACTTTTGGATGTCTGGTCATTGCTGTCCCCAATTTCTGGATCTCTGGCTCTGTCAAATTGAAGTTTCTGACTGTACTCCAAAGTCTTCTTTGCACAGATTGCTGAATTTCTTTTCATCATATATTTGTATAATTGAGAGCTTATGTTAGTTTTTAAATTATCTCCTCTAATCATAAACTATTAATGAATTGAGCCTGATGCCTGGGAAGACACATCTATTGTTTTTTCTAGTCGGTAGGTCAGATTTGTAGCATTACTCAATTTAGACTAGAGTAAATAATTTATTTTTATTTTTATTGAAAAAGTTGAAGGAATATTAAAATATAAAGAACCGATCCATCTGGAGAAACTTCAAAGATTTCTTATGGTTTTGAATGGAGTTTCTATTGTCTGTGAAGTAGAAAGCTAAACCATAGATTGAAGAATTGAAGGGTTTTGACCTTAAACAAGAATGTTCCCAAGACTTTGAAATTGGATTTTTTATAAGTAAATGAATTTCCGTATAAGTGCAGAGGGGTACAATCCTGTTTTCAGTCCAATCAAGACGTATTAATGTTTAAGTGTGGCATTTCATATGTTCAAGGAAGCTCATGAAAATTTGCAATACCCCATCCAGTTGTGATATACGAAACCTTAATTCACAATGCCTCCAAAGCTACTTATAATTTTTGTTTTCCTTTTACTTATAACTAGTTGCTATGCATCTCTATCATTTTTGCTTTATATAAATTTTTAGATGTTGTATTATACCATGTCTAACACTAGTGATAAAAAACAAAATATATATATATATATATATATATACACACACCATGTCTAACACTACAACTCCCTTTTGTGAATGGAAATTTCAAGGATATATAGATGCCTCTTTTTTTTAGCAATATATTAAAGCACCGTTGTTGTGGCTTTTACAGGTGATGCCTTGAGAAAACTTGAAGAAAGAGGAGTGGTCATTCGTTTTGCAATTGGGCGGAGGTGTTTACCCAAAAAAACATAATCCTTAAAATAGTATTAGTATATGTTTTCTTTTTCCTTTATTTTTTTGGCTGGTTCTTTTAGAATTTCCAGGTCTACACTTTGGTTAGCGAGAATGGTCAAGGTTCTGTCTTACCTTTTAACTTTGAAACTGGCAGTGCTAATCGAGGTGATAGCTTAGATCGCAATATTGATGAGGAATATCGCTCAACAAAGGATTTCTTGATTCTTGTGAGTTAGAAATTCAAATGATACTACAATTTAACTCATCAATCTTTTACATTTGATTATATGAACCAACATATAACCATAAAAAAAAGGTATAATGACGTCTTTCAGCAGCGTGTTTTAACAGGGACTACTTGAAATTTAAATTGAAGCTACTCTCTCAAAGGAATCTTTTTTTTCCCCACTTTTAATTGCTATGCTTTTGTAAGAATCTCCATGTTCCATAGTCACTAATTCTTATCATCAAAAATTAAAATTTTAATGAAAGATAAATCCTTGATTGCTTTAAGTTGGATGCATTTGCTCGAGTTTGAGTATATGCTTCTCATTTTATAGCTTTATAACATGCTTTGCATAGAGTTTGAACATGTTTCATTGATAATATATCAGGAAGGTCACGAGGAGGCTCAAGAAGAGCTGCCTAAGAAAGCAAAGTTCTTTTTCAGTACTGCAGTTCAAAATTGGGATGCAGAATTTTATGTAAAAGTTGATGACAGTATAGACCTTGATTTGGGTAAGCTTTTATATGCATCTGTTTGTTCAGAAAGGTAAAACTTAGTACATTCTGATATATTGTTTCAGAACTTTTTGATACATCATTTGCTCTATTTTCTGCTCGGGCAGAGGGGTTAATTGGACTTCTTGACCGTCGTCGTGGTCAAGATGGTGCTTACATTGGGTGCATGAAGTCAGGAGACGTGATATCCGATGAGTATATATTTAGCATTTTTTCTACAGATACTCTAAATAGAAAACATTTATAATCTGTTATTGAAACCAGCTTTTCAGCATATAATTGTTCTTTTCAGGGGAAAGTCTTGGTATGAACCTGACTGGTGGAAATTTGGCGATGAGAAGTCGTAAGTGATCTAACTTGTGAATGAGAATTGTCCTCTCCCTTAATATCTGTTGTAGAACCTCAGGATTCAGGAGGTGACTCTAATGTTTTTGTTTGTTACATGATAATTATTTCTGAGGATGTTGGGAGTCTGAAAATAGTTTGCACAAATTAGGCAGTCTTCATCTGTCCTTAGAGATTAATAATGTAGTTGACTTTTCTCATTATGATGGTTCTGCTTGCTGCTCCAATTGCCATGATATGACATTTGATCGTAGTTACTTGTCTTCATTCAGGTACTTCCGACATGCTTCTGGTTCTCTTCTTATACTCTCCAAGAATTTAGCTCAGTATATTAACATCAACAGGTTAGTTTTCAATGATTTAATGACACAGGGTTCGGTTCCAATAGGCAATTCTGTTATAAGTTTTGAGCTGATTACTTTCAACGTCTGTCATTAGAGGCTTAGTGTAATTTGCTGATATTATAAGAAACTCAATAACTAAATCCATTTGAAAATTGGAACATGATGGTCAATTCATTTGATTTTTCTACGATTCTCATTGGTTGTCAACATGCTTGCATATTTTGAAACATGCAAAATGATGACGGAATTGATATTTCAGTTTAAATAATGAGTAGGTAACTTGTTGCTACTTATATTGCATCATTCTTTCCCTCCACTGTATCAAACTGAAGTTGCGGAACCTATTATTACAGCATCATTGTGTTCAATTGCACATCTCATTCCCATTTTCCTTATCATTTGCAGTGCATCTCTTAAATCATACGCTCATGATGATGTATCAGTGGGTTCATGGATGATGGGCCTCCAAGCAACTTATATAGACGAGAACCGCCTTTGCTGCAGTAGCATTAGACAAGGTAAACTTTCTGTCATGCTTTAATTGATAGCTTATCTAAAAGTAGCGACTAGATCCTGCTCTTTTGTTTTAACAAATGCATCCTTTATTATTTAAAAGAGAATAGAAAGAATTTTGGGCAATGGATACTTATATTAAGGACTATAAAAGGAAAAGGCCTTGAAGAAACATTCTGATCAACAGAACATTTTTTAAGCATCGATTAGAGAAGGTGAATTTTATGTTTGATTTGGGTCAGGGTGGTGGTCTATCTTAATAAATATTTTCAATAGTAGTGTTACATGTATACTAGGGCAACAACTTTTTTGATCATTAATAAAGTTCAACTTGCAAAAAAAGGTAGTCCTACCCTTATTTTTATGTCATTTACTAGCTATGCAACTTGTATTTAGTATCTAAGCTTCTTATTTCCAGACAAGGTGTGTTCCCTGGCTTGATCAGAGGAAATAGCTTCTTATCAGAGAAATAGATGCAACTTCCTTCATGGTCCATTCATTTAGCACTCAGCAAGATTTGCATAAGCACATTCAGCAACTTCTAGCGTTGGTCACAACAGTGGTGGTCTGTCTTATTGGTTCATTCTGGGGCACATATCTGTCTTATCCGTGGGGAATTTGTGAAAGCATCATCAAGATTATTTTTTTGCCTAGGATCAGGAGATTGGCTGCAATTTTTATACAATCGATGTACACATGTTTACTGGACTGTCCTCTCCAGTTGGGGCTCGGCTGTTTGAGCTTAAGTGGTAGCTGAATGCTATTGTGTAAAGTTGATGAAATATTTCATGTTTTGTTTACTCAATAACAAAGCTTCTGTTTGCCACATGCCATGCATGTGCAATACTCACCCCCTCCCCCCCCGCGCGCGCGGGAGTTGATCAATTGAGCTTTACAACATGAAAGAAATCCTTTAAATTAGCTTCGGTTGTTTTCACAATTCCCTCAACTCATCTCATCTAATCATTACAATTTTTTTAAATTTTCAGGCAAAATAAAATAAACAATTCAAATTTTTTAAATCTCAAAATAAAAATAATATATTCTAACAATATTTTATTCAACTTTTAATTTTAATATCAACTAATTTTATCTCAACAAACAAGTTATAAAACTCCTCTTTCAAAAGAAATTTGCTTACAAATCAAAGTTCCACAACAATGGGAAGATGAGTGGTGGGTAAATTACAAAAAACCCAAACTTTGATTGCCTGATATGCCTTAACAATTCTGTGGCCCAATGTCATTCCCTAATTCGAGTGGGCCGTTTTGGGTGAAATTATCAAATGTGCATCCATTTGATTCGACTCTTGATATCTAAATGGATAATTTGCTATTCTATTCATATGAATTCTGGCTGGGGGCTGCCGAAGCATACACCCAAAACGACCGCTAAAGCTCGAACTCAAAGAGAACCCCGGTAACAGCCGGAAATGGCTACGCTCCTCAAGTTTTGCAGACCTTTCTGCCCCATCCGCTTCCCTAACTTGATGCGGACGATTCGAGTCACCACTCACCTCCCCCATAATACCCTCTTCTTCAATCCGAAGCCCAGGAGGAGCAGCCTTATCCGTTGCGCTCGTCTCAGTTCTTTGAGCTCGTCTCAGCCATCGGAGCTGTGCTTGTACAACACAATGACCAAAAATAAGCAAGTGTTCGAGCCCAAATTGGAGGGCCGGGTCGGCATGTATGTCTGTGGAGTCACCGCCTATGATCTCAGCCATATCGGCCACGCTCGCGTCTATGTCACTTTTGATATTCTCTACAGGTCCTTACTTCCCTGAGCTCCCTCTATATCTATATCTGTAAGGAGAAAAATATGAATTTTTATTTTTGAATTTTGGTGATGTATTTATATTTGTCCGCAAAACTTTGGATTTAGGCAGATATCTTAGGCATTTGGGATATGAAGTCCTTTATGTTCGGAATTTCACTGACGTGGACGACAAGGTGAGTTGAATTACAACTTAAACTTCGCTTACGAGTTACAGATTTGGCTTTGTTTTATCTTTCCTGCTTAGTAAAGCGTGTGTGGGCTTGCTGGAATTTCGAGTAACCATGAAGATTGAGAATCCTCTTCACCCACCCCACCCTCCAAATGTGTTTGTCTGGTGTATCTCGTTTCTTTCTACAAGATTTTAACACCCATAAACTTTGGGTTTTTTCCTCGTGATTTCTAATCTTTGTGACTAAGTGTTTGTTCACATTCTATAACTTGTTTATTTTGTTTCTTACCATCCAGTTTGACACTCTTGTAATTTGGGTTGTAGCTCTTAAAATGTAAAAAGGGTTTTATGTCTTTGTGCTACAAGAGCTGGATGCCAAATACCAACTTCCTCTTTTCACATTGGTATGACAGGATAGCTGAGTCTGCATTTTGCAAATTCTGTAGATAATTGCTCGGGCAAATGAATTGGGGGAGGATCCAATCAGTTTGAGCAGACGCTACTGTGAAGAGTTTTGTCAAGATATGTTGCATCTTCATTGCCTGCCACCTTCTGTTGAACCACGAGTATCAGATCACATGCTCCAAATCATTGATATGATCAAGAAGGTGCCTTGTTTAATTTTTATCTATTTTGTTGTATAATCTCAATATCAAGAGATTCTACATTGAATTGACACCATTTTTTAAATTGATCTCGTCTCAAGCTGCACATCTAGAAATGTTTTTGACTTGTAAGGATACAGTACACTTTTCTTTTAAGTTTTCATTTTTTTATTTGTAAGGAGTGTATTTGAGTCTAATATTATACCTCTCTTGTGCTCTCTCTTGGATGCTTTTCCTTGAAATATGAGATTTGTTGATTGTGATTTGCTGACATGCTTCTTGGCAGATTCTTGATAATGGATATGCCTATAGAGTTGACGGGGATGTGTACTTCAACGTATACAAGTTTCCAGAATATGGACGATTATCTGGGCGAAAACTAGAGGATAATCGAGCTGGTGAACGAGTTGCTGTGGACTCGAGAAAGAAAAATCCAGCTGATTTTGCTTTATGGAAGGTAACCATTCGTTAAAATTAATGGCGAAGTACTTGCATTATGAATGCAAAGTATTAAACAATCGGAGCTTGTAATTATACCCTCTTATGTGTACTAGTTAACCTGCCTTGCTATTAGCTGATTACAGGGGAGTTCACTTTGTAAATTCATGCATGTGCCTTTGCGTGCCCACATGTATGCCTTCATGTTTGTGAGTGGTTTAATGACATATGTCACGTTGGTTGTTGTTCTGATCGGTTCCCTTTTTAATATGATTCGTTATGTGTATTTACATGACTTTCTCTGTTATCTTCTGTCTTCTGTACTAGAGGCAGATGGACAGAAGACAGTGAACATTGTTATTTATCTTCAGTTCAGAATTTGTTTGAAGTTATTATATAATTTTGCAGGCTGCAAAGGAAGGAGAGCCATCTTGGGAGAGCCCATGGGGTCTTGGAAGACCTGGGTGGCATATTGAGTGTAGTGCCATGAGTGCTGCTTATCTGGGTCACTCTTTTGACATTCATGGTGGAGGAATGGACCTTGTGTTTCCCCACCATGAGAATGAAATTGCTCAGAGCTGTGCTGCATGTAAAGAAAGCAATATAAGGTACTGGATCCACAATGGCTTTGTCACTGTTGACTCGGAGAAAATGTCCAAATCTCTTGGGAACTTCTTTACAATACGGCAGGTACAGGATTCTGTCCGGCTTAGAGCATTTCTTTGTTAGCCTACTCTTTTTTATGGCAATTGACTTCATCATCTTGCTTTGAGCCCTTAATTTTTTGCATTTTAGAAAATTTTGGAATCATCCTTTGGGGATAAGTATATAATGATTTAACAGGTTATAGACCTTTACCATCCACTGGCTTTGAGACTTTTCTTGATGGGGACCCACTACCGATCTCCAATCAACTACTCTGACGTACAACTTGAGAGTGCTTCAGATCGTATTTTCTACATTTATCAGGTACCAAAGACACAACCCCCATCTCTCTCTCAAAGTGGATCCTCCCGAGGTTGTTTGATTATGTTTTTTTATATCTATTAATTTTGTCTTCAATTTCCGAGCCAGATTCATTTTTTGGACCGATATACCTTGGTTATTAGCTATTGTTCTTTCTGCTTGGGTCCCTGATGAAAGATATCATTACAACTTGGGGTTTCATTGGGTTTAGTTTTCATTGATACATTGCAGCATTTGAACTGATGTATTGATATTTTTAGATTTTTTTTTCTAATTCTTAACACTGGATTTCATATCAAACATGTGATCCAATTGGTTGCAGACATTGCATGATTGTGTAAATGTTCTAAGCCAGAATGATGTAGCTGTTCGAGTGGATCTTATCCCGCCTGATACTGCAAATTGCATCAATAACTTCCAAAACATTTTTGTGGATTCAATGTCAGATGACCTTCACACTCCTGTTGTTCTGGCTGCAATATCTGACCCACTGAAGACTATCAATGATCTCCTGCATACGCGCAAGGTATTGTGTTTCTGATGCACTTGTTCATTGTCATGAATATGTAACTTTGTTGAAGTAATTTGTTTGAATATGGTGTGTACATCATGAAATAAACTCATAGGATGTAATATTGATTTATATTTTCATTTTACCAATAAAAAGGTATTGGTTTATATTTGGCATGAGTATATTGTAGTTTGGTTTTACATTAAAGATTTTTTTATAAATAAAAAGCAGAGAGTGGAAGAAGATTACATTGAAGATGTTTTACGTTAAAGATAGTTGAGCTTTTAAGCTATATCAATGAGTTGAGGACTAAATCCGACCCTTAAACCCATGCATGCCACCTGTGAACCAAAAATATTCATGACCAATCTAAGGATCTTGTTTGCACTCATCCAAATTGCCGTCATTTTTTTTTCTTTTTTTGCAGTAAACTTGTATATGATTGAGATTCTCACTTTGTTGCTTCTTCCTACAGTATGATTAATTCACCTGGTTCTTGCTAATGATATAATTCCTAATCTATCTTCCATTTTTGTTTCTTTGTGTCCTATGTAACTGAATAATCCGAACAGGGGAAGAAGCAAGAGTTTCGAATAGAATCACTTGGAGCTTTGGAAAAGACAATCAAGAATGTTCTGACTGTTTTAGGACTAGTGCCCACAAGTTACTCAGAGGTACAGAATATTCATGTTATCAGAGCTCTCTGTTGCAAAATTCTACTTTCTACTTTGCATTTGCAACCTCTACTAAAATTTATCTTTTCTTTACCAATTCACATATTTTCTGAGTTGGTCCTTTTCTCACTTTTCTCCACCATTTTTGCACATGTTTCTTAATCAATTCCAGATATTTAATAGATTTGGATGCCGTACTTCTTATATCCCGATTGCTGTTATATGCTGTTTTAGTACCTCATAGTTAATATTTGCTTTCTTATGCTACAGGTTTTGCAGCAGCTTAGGGAAAAAGCTTTGAAGCGTGCTAAGTTAACACAAGACCAAGTTTTGGAAAAAATAGAAGAACGGAAGGCAGCAAGAAGGAACAAGGAGTATGAAAAATCAGATGTAATTAGGAAAGATTTAGCTGCCGTTGGGATTGCTCTTATGGACAGTGCTGATGGGACTACTTGGAGACCAGCGGTTCCACTTGCACTCCAAGAGGAGAAAGTGACGGCAACTTGAATGGCTTTTTAACTTGTCATTGTGATTTTGTACCTTAAGATTTGGAGGAATGCATTATTTCCATGGCATTTAAGGACGGTGTTTTGGAATTTTGGGTTGTGGAATGCATTAGGAAGGTTAGCACGTGCTCTATTATGAGGAGATGTCACACTCTGATATAGAAAACAAAACAAAACAATTAGAACAAAACTGAGTGAGCTTCGTAGTGAATTTTGACGCTCATGTAATGATTGATTCATTTTGTTCTGTACTTGTCTAATCTTGTTCCCAATGAAAGCAATCAACTGTAGCCCTATTAGCATTTGATCCTGATTTGGAATCTTCTTCAATGGTATTATCCCTGTAAGCATTTTTCTCCATTCCTTCTCTTTGCTAGATGAAATATGTAAACATTTTATATCTTGCGTTTCACCATCTTATAGAATCAGATAAGAGGAAAAAAATCACTCATATTTGTGATCCCTTCTTTTTCTCCCGTACAAGTTTGGGATATTATTTTACACATGCAAGTGGGATTTATCAATATTTGTCGCTGCACTTAACTACATGCAGAGAGATTACTGTAAGGTATTTGAACAAATACAACAGAGAAAGGAGCAACAGTTGCTGGATCTGATTGGTTTACATTTATTGGATCCAAGGATGGAATAGCCCCAGAAGAATCTACTGTGAGTATTTGCCCATTTAACAGCACTGTTTGGCTGTGTAAATTCCTATCTTTTGCTGTTAAGTGGTATTCTTCTCTAGTACCATTACCAATTTTAGACCCTGGAGACATTGTAGCAAATTTTGTTCTTGGATTTTGACTTTGTTGTGAAGTCGAAGTACTGATGCTAGTATCATTTTCTGTCGAAATGTACACTTGAACTGTAGTGCTACCATCTAGGTTGATCAAGAGCAATGTGATTCCTTGCTGCAATGATGAAAACTTGATGAATCAGCTAACTTTCTCTTCCATTTTCCTTCTTTATCAGTTTTTTTTTTTTGAACTAAACTTTAGATTATTCTTACAATTTTCTTTGAGCAGTGAGCATAAGCACGAATTTTTTTGGTTCCAGAGAAGTTTGTGGATAGAACTTTGTTTCCCATTAAACGGTGCCAAAGAAGTGCACTATAAAATGAAGCAACAATATTAATAGCTTAGGTGATTTATGGAAAGATATGCATAATTCTCTATTTCTGGCTCTCCTGTAGTTATTGCGGGGGCAGACCCACTAATAGATATCGCTTTGGAAGAGAAATATTGTACTTGGAATTTAAGAATAACCTGTAGTAATCAGGGTTTGGAGCGAAACTGGAAGTGTTGAGTAGGCCATAGTTTCCACCAATCAAGGATTGTCTACAATATGTTTTGGTGTCAAAAGACGACGCCATTCCAAGCTGGTCCAAGTACCTGTTTGTTTATTTCGATGGCAAACAAGATCTTTACCCAACAGCATATTCAAATGGTTAAGGAAAAAGAGATGTAAGAAAGTGAGTTTACTGTTACCAGAAACTGAAAACAAATGCATTAGTGACATGATTGTGGCCACTGTTATGAGCACCGCCTGCTTCGCCAACCCATGCAACTGCTCGAGTCCCACTACTCTTCAGGATGCTCTGAAGGCTACTAAATGTATGTGATACGCTGTCAAGACTAGATGGATCCAGGATATTGTCAATAAGGTGATCACTCACACCTGCATTTGAGAAAACAAAAGAGTTATCAGATAAATTCTCGGGCAGCTATAAATGCAGTGAGGCTTACTTATTGTGTTTATCTTTCTCTTATTCTAGAGAATCCAGATTGGAGAGGGATGTGACATAGAAATAACTATATTTTGTGGTGAAATATCACTTCCCCCATATTCTTTTACTATATACTAATTAATGTACCTGGACCAAGGCTGTAGATGTGGAGTGTGACCACCTGAAGAGATTTAGGTGTTTTCTTGATGAATTCTGAGAGCCAGTTTGCGTCAAAGAAACCTCCTGGTGCAATGACTAGTGGTTTTACTTCGAAACCAGCATAAATCTTCTGCACTATGTTTTGGAGAGAGTCTATATCAGATGCATATTGATCTGCTGAAACTTTTGTTCCAATTCCATTCCCACTCAGTTCATTTCCTGTCAGGGAAGAAGGTTTACATCTGAGATTGAAGCCTTCGGCAATACACTATATGTTTTCACAATTTCTCTCAATTCATCTCATCTAATCATTACAATTTTTTTAAATTTTCACACAAAATAAAATAAACAATTCAACTTTTTTAAATCCCAAAACAAAAATAATATTAAAAATAAATAAATTCTAATAATATTTTATTCAACTTTTAACTTTAATCTTAACTCATCTCATCTCATTTTATCTGTGAAAACAAAGGTTAAAAAAGTAAGTGTAATGTATGTTCCTAGCTAGCTTAGATTACATTGAGTTTATATGTAGCTATAAAGCTACATATACCTTTCAAATATGTGCATAAGATGTCTTACCAAGCTCCCAACCATGAATAGTATAACCCTTTCTGACACTATATCGTATAAGAGACTCAGTATCACTGGAATTCCAAGCTCCAACAGCAGCACTTGGGTTGTCTATAGTCTTCCCGCTTAGCTCATTTAGACCAAAAACAACAACAGCCCTGGATTTCAAACGAAAATGTGATCGATGATGCTACGTTGATAAACAGTTAATTTATAATGTTATTAATAGGCCTGTGCAGAATATCCGAAAACCTGGCCCACCTTGTCCGACTCGACGTGAACTGAACCAATAAAGATCAGTTTTCATTGATTCGGTTCAGTTCATGTTAAGCATAATTTCAGTAGATTTGGCTGACAAAGTTGTTACCCGGTTTTCTTGAAGAAAAGGTTGAGTTCGTCCCAGCGAGACATTGATAAGCAGCCTTGAGAGAATCCAAACAACTCTGAATTATTTTTGACAAATGAATTGCATTGTTGTCCATTGCCTTCTGTCTCATATATGACTTTGTTTTGTAGAGTCCCACCTAATCTAATTTTTAAGGGAGAAAAAGCTGCTAAAGATCAAAGCTTATGATCAGTCCTGAACTTGGGTAATATAAGAAATTGTTCAGCAAGTATTTATGTAGGCGTGACTACTTTACCTTTCATGGCATTCAGTAATATAACGTTGTTTAGGTCCTATCAAAAGAAAAAAAAAATCATTAATTTCAATAAGGAAAATGAAACGTGAGCTTGCTCTTTACGACATTGACCATAATCTTAGGAGTTTGTTGTTCTTTTTTTGGTTAACACTCTTCAAATTAAGGAAAAATCACCTTCAACCTGCAACTAAGTTGACCCAAGAACAAGCAAGCTGAGAGTAATCAGAAGTCCTTAGAAACTAATATTGGGGAAGCTCCTTAGAATTTGAAAAGTTGAAAACCCTTTTCTCTCAAAGGGAAAGTTCAGAATTTTTAATAGATATCCACTTGAATGCTTATTGCTGGTCCTGTATTAATCTCATGAGTTTTGCAAATAAAACAGTAAATTGATTCATGGACCAAGCAATTTTGTGATGTCCAGTACTTCTGGTTCCTGCCATGAACAGTCAAATCACTATAAAATGTTTCTTATATGTTGTGGATAATTAAAAAATCGATGCCATACCACTTATATTTTGCAGATTTTGGCCGTACTTCAGTCATGGTAATCACCTTTTCCGATCAGTGGTCACTATCTTCGATCCTAGCTAGATATTCATTCCGAGATGCAAAGTATATATAGTTTTCCTGTTTCTAATTTGGAATGAGAAAGTGTTGGTCTGTTCGTCATGATCTCAAAAGTGTTAAAGGAGGATTTAACTCAAAGGTGGCAATGGCTAAAAAATTCTAAAAAGCTTTGTAATATGAAATTGTGGACAACCCAACCTACCTACCACCACCTTTGGAAAAACTCTATGGCCAATAATCTCAGTGAAACTATATATATTTTGAATGATATCAAAGATGGCCGGAATGATGGGGCGGGGCTACTGAAGTATGCGAAGGATATATATTGATCGGCTCGCTTACTAGATTTAGTATAGAAGCTCTGCCCCAGCTACATCTTCCATAGTCGCATTTCTCAGGAGGCCACCAATCCAAAGTGGCACAGACAAAATCATCATCTATTCGTCCAATTGAAGTTTCCCCATTTATATGAACCACACCTTTAATGGTATTTCTAGCCGTACTCTTTGAAGACATATAGGTGTTGTGAATGATCCAGTAAAGCCAGAAACACCCACAAAAGAGCAGACATAGAGAACCCATCCCATAAGACAAAGTCTTCTGCATGCGCTTATTTTGTACCCTGGTCTGCTGCAATTCCAGCCACTGTTAATTTTAAGATATTACATATATATATATATATATATAGAGAGAGAGAGAGAGAGAGAGAGAGAGAGAGAGAGAGATACCAATTGATTGCAGAGGGGAAGAAGAGAGAGAGAGAGATGTTAACAAATCTCAAAATCAAGACCTGTAGCCGAAGATATCATAGTTGCTAGGAAAACCTCCCCAAGACAATCCAGATAATTAGATATGAAGAAAAACCTCCACCAGAGACCAGGTTTTTTAAGGACAGGTAGTCACTAACAAAACCATAATATAATCAATTCAAGGGTCAACATACTCCCGTCGAATTCGGTTCACTGTCCCTATCACCTTCACGATCAAGAATTTGACCCGTTATGAGATTGGCCATGTATTAATTACAATAATGTTGTAGATAGATCTCTCATATTATTGATAGACTTCTGATTATCAAGAAATCTAGAGACTTTATATCCCATCGCGACTCATCAATTCATTGATAAGTATTGAACTATTTTAAATCTATTAGGATACAAGTGTGTGAGACATACATTTAAATAAAACTCTTATATATATATATACACACATATCTGTGAAATAGCCTGTTTTTTCAGAAAATGTCTAAAGTACACTAATTTGGTTGAGTGTGACAAGCAATAAGCGTGCACTTCCTCTAATATTACTGGTTGACGACAATGGCGGCCAACAAGACAGATCATTCCAATTGCCTTATCCAAATTCACGGGAGGTCCTAATTACTTCTCTCTGGTCGACACTGCATAAGTCACGTACATATTCGATATATTGTCAAAAGGCTTTTTAATTAAGAAAAATTATATTCATCATCTTTAAGTCATACACCACACATCACATATAATTTTTTATTTTTTTTTCTTATCAAATATGTGATATATGGATGATAAGTAGAAGGACTAAATTAGTTTAAGAAGATTAAAACAAAAAATAAATAATAAATAAATAAAAATAAGTATTGTACGCAAAGATTATGAGTAACAAAACTCATTTACATTGGTAAGTGGATATTTGTAATTAAAAATACAGCTTTCATTGATTATAGATATAATTATACCTTAATTATACTAATTAAGTCTCATATTAAATATTTATTAGGTGAAATTTAATTCTATATACGATTACAATTTACAACGATTTTGATTAAATTATTGGATATTATGCAAATAATGTGATTCACTGATTAGGCAAGCGAATTATTAGACCGTGAATTAATTAATAATAATATTGGCGAGATTTTTTAGATATTGCTTGCATATGCGATGGCTATACTCAACGAAAAAAAAAGTTATGATATGAAATATTGAGGGCGATTTGAGGAAATTAATCTAAAAGTTTTAAATTTCTTAAATTCATCATTTAAAACCACAAAATCTTGAAGAATTAAAAATGTTGGAAACGGTAGATATCTCAAAATTCAGTAATTTTTCCTTACCATAATTGTTCAAGAGACCTCTACTATTTATAAGTAGATCATCGAGGAAGTCCCTTGAATCGATTAAAGCAAAAAGAGAGTGACCATCATCTCTCCAATGGCTGCCATCATCAACAAGAATTTATTCTTAGTTCTCTCTCTGAGTCTGATCATTGGCCTAGGTACGTATATATGAATATTTCTATAGTTTCTGCATTTCAAATTAAATTATTTCATCATTGCAATCCTTTTCAGTCATAAATAAATAATATATATATATATATCATACATGCAATCTTCTAAAAAATAATGTTAGAATGCCTCTTCATTTTGTCCCCTCATTTTGACTGCTCATATATTTATTTTTTTTTTAAAAAAATTCTTAATGATTAAGGAATTGACTATTAGAGTATTGGTATTTTTTTAAAAATGTTTAAAAAATATTTGAAATAAAAAAATACAATTTACACTAGACGGCACACGGAGTGGGCACATAGAGGCGGAGTAGCACCACTCTCTTCTTATGATTTAAAATTAATTCGGAAGTTAATATTTCTTATGATTTAAATTATGTTTATTCAAATTGCAGGCCATTGCCAATGCTCTCTGAAACAAATTGCGATTACCCAAACAGATACAGGAGCTACAATTCATAATAAACCGGAGTGGAAGGTGACAATTCACAATGTCTGTTCTTGTGCTGTATTGCATCTGAAATTAGCTTGCAGTAGTTTTCAAACCGTGGAAGATATTGACCCATCAGTCTTGAGCATATCCAATGGCGAGTGTCTTGTCAACAATGGTCAACCCATCTATCCATCTAATACATTCAGCTTCACCTATGCTTGGGATACTTCGTTTCCTTTCAAGCCAGTTTACTCTGAGGTTGCTTGTTCTTAAGGAGTATCAAAAGGCCAAAAGAAAGATGACACGTAAACTAAGTTCTATAGTATTTATTCCCGTTCGACTTTACGTGTTTATCACTTTCCTATAGAATTAAATAAAATGTCAATTCAAATTCCAAATGTTTTGAGATAATTTGATTTTGTAATGAGAACTGCTACAGATACAGAAAGATTACACAAAATAAACCCATAAATTAATATGACTTCATAGAATCAATTATATCTATTTTATAATAAAAATAATTTTACAATCTCTTGAGTTTTGCAAATAAAACAGTAAATTGATTCATGGACCAAGCAATTTTGTGATGTCCAGTACTTCTGGTTCCTGCCATGAACAGTCAAATCACTATAAAATGTTTCTGATCTGTTGTGGATAATTAAAAAATCGATGCCATACCACTCATATTTTGCAGATTTTGGCCATACTTCAGTCATGGTAATCACCTTTTCCGATCAGTGGTCACTATCTTCGATCCTAGCTAGATATTCATTCCGAGATGCAAAGTATATATAGTTTTCCTGTTTCTAATTGGGCATCAGAAAGTGTTGGTCTGTTCGTCATGATCTGAAAAATGTTGAAGGAGGATTTAACTCAAAGGTGGCAATGGATAAAAAATTCTAAAAAGTTTTGTAATATGAAATTGTGGACAAACCAATTACCTACCTACCACCACCTTTGGAAAAACTCTATGGCCAATAATCTCAGTGAAACTATATATATTTTGAATGATATCAAAGATGGCCGGAATGATGGGGCAGGGCTACTGAAGTATGCGAAGGATATATATTGATCGGCTCGCTTACTAAATTTAGTATAGAAACTCTGCCCCAGCTACATCTTCCATAGTCGCATTTCTCAGGAGGCCACCAATCCAAAGTGGCACAGACAAAATCATCATCTATTCGTCCAATTGAAGTTTCCCCATTTATATAAACCACACCTTCAATGGTATTTCTAGCCGTACTCTTTGAAGACATATAGGTGTTGTGAATGACCCAGTAAAGCCAGAAGCACCCACAAAAGAGCAGACATAGAGAACCCATCCCATAAGACAGTCTTCTGCATGCGCTTATTTTGTACCCTTGTCTGCTTCAATTCCAGCCACTGTTAATTTTAAGATATTACATATATATATATATAGAGAGAGAGAGAGAGAGAGAGAGATACCAATTGATTGCAGAGGGAAAGAAGAGAGAGAGAGAGATGTTAACAAATCTCAAAATCAAGACCTGTAGCCGAAGATATCATAGTTGCTAGGAAAACCTCCCCAAGACAATCCAGATAAGTAGATATGAAGAAAAACCTCCACCAGAGACCAGATTTTTTATGAATAGGTAGTCACTAACTAAACCATAATATAATCAATTCAAGGGTCAACGAGCTGGGTCTCTCTCTGTTAAAAGGGAAGAGGGAGATAAATATTAGACTGAAAAAGTTGTTTATTTCGTATTAAGCTTTACAAATAAATAGATGTACAATGAACTATCTAAGGAAAAATATACACAAGGAAAGTGGACTAATTGATTGAGTCCTAAAATTAAGGTAATTACAAAAATTGTGCGAGTCTTGATTCTTTGCATGTATGGTAAGAAATAAATCTGTCAATACTCCCTCTCAAGTTGGCGCATGGAGGTCCGTAATGTCCAACTTGCGCGAAAAATGATGAAAAAGCTCATGTCCTAAAGCTTTGGTGAAGATATCCGCAATTTGCTCATGTGAAGAAGTGTGGACAGCATTGAGGAGGCCCGGGCGGATTTTGTCGCGAATGATATGACAATCAATCTCAATGTATTTGGTACGCTCATGAAACACGGGATTGTGTGCAATATACAGTGCAGATTGATTGTCACAATGTAAGGTAAAAGGCTCGGGATGAGAGACACAAAGATCAGTGAGAAGTTGTTTTAACCAAGTGAGTTCACAGGTTGTGACGGCCATAACTCGATATTCAACTTCAGCAGAAGAGCGAGAAACTGTACTCTGTTTCTTGGTGCGCCATGAGATCGGACTGGTGCCTAACTGAATAAAGTAGCCAGTGGTGGAGCGGCGGGTGATGGGGCAGCTGGCCAAATCAGAATCTGTATAGGCCGAAACATGTGTACTGTTGGTGGAGGGAAGAAGATACCTTAGCCGGGACAGCCTTTGAGGTAGCGGAGAACTCTGGTAGCAGCAGTCATGTGGGGAACCCGAGGTGCATGCATGAATTGACTAAGTGTGTTGACGGCATAAACAATGTCTGGTCTGGTGATGGTCAGATAGATGAGACGACCGACAAGGCGACAGTAAAGGCCAGGGTCAGGAAGGAGATCGCCATCTTGAGTAGTAAGCTTCAAATGTTGTTCCATAGGAAAATGAGTAGTCCGTGCACCAAGTTGTCCACTGTCAGAGAGGATGTCGAGAGCATATTTACGCTGATTAAGAAAGATGCCTGTGGGAGAGCGAGCAACTTCGAGTCGAAGAAAGTATTTCAGGGAACCGAGTTCCTTTGTCTTGAAATAAGTGGAGAGAATTTTCTTGAAAATCTCAATCTGAGAGAGGTCGTTACCAGCAACTAGGATGTCATCAACATAAACAAGAACAAGAACAATGCTGGTGGAAGTGGTGAGAGTGAACAAAGAATGATCTGCCTGAGATGAATGAAAACCTGCATCAAGAAGCGCAGAGGTTAGTTTAAAAAAAAGTTCCGGGAGGCTTGTTTGAGGCCATAGAGGGATTTTCTGAGGCGACAGATGCGGGTCTCCCCCTTAGGACAATATCCAGGTGGTGGGGTCATGTAGACTTCTTCATCAAGATCGCCATACAAGAAGTCATTGTTGACGTCGAGCTAATGAATAATCCAATTTTTGGTAGCTGCAACTGCCAATAAGCAACAGACTGTGGTCATTTTGGTGACTAGAGCAAAAGTCTCATGGTAATCAAGACCATCAACTTGAGTTTTGGCAACAAGTCGAGCTTTGTACCTCTCGATGGATCCGTCGGCTTTGAGTTTGGTTTTGAAAACCCATTTGCACCCCATGGGTTTCTTACCAAGAGGAAGAGGCTCAAGAGTCCAGGTGGAATTATCCTCTAAAGCACGAAGCTCAACAGTCATGGCCTCGTGCTAGTGACAGTGGCGGATAGCATCAGTATAGTAAGAGGGTTCAGTACAAGATGTAAGAGCATTCAAATAAGTAATATGTGAGGGAGAAAAACGAGAATATGAAAGAAAAGCAGATAAAGGGTGAGCAATACTTGAAGCCGGTGAAGTAGATGTAGATGACGTGGGCTCCGCATGTAAGGTAGGACAAATATAGTCGTGAAGGTAGGCAGGTCGAGTAATAGTGCGGCGAGGGCGAGGAGCTGATGGAGAGGGGTTGGGCAAGGTCGTGGGGGACGGAGAATCAAGAGAGACATGAGAGTCAGAAGAGACAGGAGAGTCAGGAGATATAATAGGTTGAGGGACGGGAAGAGGAACAATAGGAGCGGAGAGAGATGGAGTGTCATGAAGATCTTGGAAAGGGAATGTTTGTTCGTGGAAGGTGACATCACGGGAGTATAAGACGGACTGAGTCTGGAGATTGTAGAGCTTGTAGGTTTTATGTGTGCTTGGATAGCCAAGGAAGACACATTTAGTAGCACGGGGTGAAAACTTGTCGCGGTGAGCTCTGAGAGTTTGTGCATAACAAAAACAACCGAATACACGAATATGATCATAGTTGGGAGTTTTATTGAACAGAATTTCAAAAGGTGATTTATTTTGGAGAGTGTGGCTAGGAGTGCGGTTGATGAGGTAGGTTGCGGTGAGGACACAATCACCCCAAAAAGATAGAGGTAAGTGTGCTTGAAAATGAAGACTGCGGGCAACATTTAGAAGGTTCCGGTGTTTACGCTCCACAACGCCATTTTGTTGGGGAGTTTCAACACAAGTACGTTCATGAATGATGCCGTGTGTGTGCAGGTATGTTTGAAATTGATGGGAAAGAAATTCTTGTCCATTATCAGTTCTAATAATTTTGACGGTGGTGTTAAACTGATTGTGGACAAGAGCAAAGAAGTGCATTAAATGGGTGTAAGCCTCAGATTTAAAACGCATAAGATATACCCACATGGTGCGAGAAAAATCATCAACAATTGTGAGAAAATAATGAGCGCCACATAAGGATGCCGTGCGATAACCACCCTAAATATCACAAAAAATGCGATTAAAATGAGAATCACTTTTATTTGCATAAGAGGAAAAATGTAATATTGTGTGTTTAGAACGAGCACAAACATCACATTCAGAAAGAGTACAAGGAGAATTAAAAATACTAGGAATATTAAAATTGGAAGGGTGACCTAGATGTTGATGCCATAGGGTCTTATTTGCAGTAGATTAAGCAGCAAAAATGACGGGGGGTTCGAGGCGGTACACGTAGAGCCCATTGCATAGATTACCCGCTCCAATTAGCTTCATCGATGGAGAGTCCTGAAATAAACAAGAATTATTGGAAAATGTTACAAGACAAGAATTATGAATGGCAATTTGAGAAACTGAGAGTAAGTTGAAGGATAGAAGTGGAACATAAAAAACATTTTGTAATGTGAGAGAGGGAGAGAGACGACAACAACCTAGCCCTTCGGCTGGGATATCTTGTCTTGTAGGAAGCCAAATGTGATGCAGGGAGGCAAGGGGCTTCAAATCGGCAAAAGCTTCCCGTTGGTGGCAGATGTGGTGGCTCGCACCACTGTCCACCACTCAATGAAGGCGCTGATTGAAGGAGAAATCAGATGGGGAGAAGAGGTTACCAGCAAAGGGGGTAGAGGATGGGTCAATCGAAGCGGGCGGTGGTGCTAGAAGGTTGAGCAGCTTCTGATACAACTCCGGAGGGAGAGAAACCAGGTTCGCAGCCGACGGAGGAGGAAGGGAGACCAGATTTGCAGTCGATGGAGGTGGCCCTAAGATGGACGACCACGATTTGTTGGTGCTAGGCTCTCGGCCTGGAGGGTACCCGATGAGGGTCCAGCAACGGTCACGCGTGTGGCCATCTTTGCCGCATGCAGTGCACTTCAGAGGAGGTCATGGGCAAGCAACGGTGCGGGTAGCCATGGCCATGGTTTTGGATGCTGAAGGTTGGAGATTGAGGAGCCTCTGTTGCTCTTCTTGAAACAGGATGGAGAAGACTTTGCCTATGTTGGGAAGCGGATCCATGGCCAGAATTTGGGTGTGAAGAGGAGCAAAAGAATCGTTGAGCCCAAGAAGAAATTGGAAAACACGTTCATCATCAGCCTATTGTTGCATGTCTTTGAGGTCAGTTGCGGTTTGGAGATAGCTAAGTTCATCCCACAACTGTTTGATTTGGTTGAAATAATCATGGACATAATTTGTTCTTTGGTGTAGGGAGGAGAGAGCTAGTTTAAGGTGATAGATGCGGGCATTGTTTCCATGGCAGAAACGGGAAGAGAGATCGAGCCAGACAGCACAGGGATCGGTATGATATTTGAGGGAATTGGCGAGGGAATGGCTGATGGAGTTGAGGATCCAGGTAAGGACCATATCCTTCGTTTGTTTCCAGTAAGTATATTCTGGTTTGGTAGATTCAGGGGGTATGAGGGTGCCATTGGCAAAACCAAGTTTATTCTTGGCATTAAGGGCTCTGGTCATGGCTTTTTGCCGTTTTGGGTAGTTGTCACCTGTGAGAATGCCATTGACGAGAATTAAACTTGGAGAATCTGAGGGGTGAAGAAGATAAGAGGAGGGGATGGGTAGGGTGCTGGTGTCGGCCATGGCAGAATGGCTGGATCTTTGAATTTAGGCTGATACCATGTTAAAAGGAAAGAGGGAGAGAAATATTGGACTGAAAAAGTTGTTTATTTCGTATTAAGCTTTACAAATAAATAGATGTACAATGAACTATCTAAGGAAAGATATACACAAGGAAAGTGGACTAATTAATTGAGTCCTAAAATTAAGCTAATTACAAAAATTGTGCGAGTCTTGATTCTGTGCATGTATGGTAAGAAATAAATTTATCAATACTCATCATACAGGCATGGATACTGTGGCGCCCCCAATCCCCCTTATATAAATACACAGGGATCGAGACGCCAGGATGGTGACAACACGGTCACACATCCCAACGAAGTGCCAGTGTGTGTACATGCAACAGTGTACAAATAAAATAACGCAGCGGATAGTCAACTAAGTACCAGAATTTATTTACAATCAAACATCAGTAAAGATTTAAATAACAGTTATACAGTAATCCATAAAATATATTACAATAGTTTCAGATAAACAAACGAGTGATCCCAGATCACTCCTCAGGCGGAGCCGTCTCCTCAGGCTCGCCCTCTTTCTCCTCATCTGCATCAAAATCTGCGTTATCACAAAATGGTATCGCAGGTAAGTATAACCCAAAATAACAACGTAATATAAAATGCATTAAATGCAACTAACATGCATGCGCATGATGAAATATGCATTTTCCACAAAACATCATTTTCCCCGAAAATGATAATTTTCCAACACACGCCAAAATCCCATTTTGACCCAAAATATCTGTAAAACATTTTCTCAGAAAATGATTTACCCAAAAACCAACTCGCACTATTTTCCCAGAAAATAGTGCATTAATTCCAAATGCACCATGCATTATTTCCATATGCACCATGGCCTCCCCTATGGACCATCCGCACGTCCTGGCTTCGTAGCGGTGCTCAATTCCGCGCCCAGCGCGTACATGGCCAAGCACCCACACTACGCAACGAGCGATGCCCAGTTCCGCGCCCAGCGCGTACGTGGCCAGACATCCTCTAGTCCCCGCCAGCAGAAGGACCACGGAGTCAGCACGAGACCATCTCGTTCGATCCCATTGTCGCCCGGCGACAATCCAGGGGACGTTACTCAGTATATTCCGCTCCCGAGTAACCAGAGAAGCTCCACCGAGTTAATACCCCATCTCGGCTTGGGGTCGTGATACACACGCACCAAAAATCTATTCTCACATGAAAACCCAGTTTTCATAAACACATGAACATGAATGCAATACACGAAAACCCAGTTTTCTTTTACAAACATGATCATGCATAAAATAATGAAATGCACATGTACCAACACAATATCCAAACCAACAATTACCAATCCAATCAAATCCAATCAAACAACTCCAATCACAAATCCATCCGACCCCCGAACTCCTCGGACTCAGTCCGGCATGCCAAAAAATACAGTGAAATGGGTTAGTGCAAAAATACATTTAAATTACGAAAGTTCTTTGGAGAAATACATAATAATTTTCCGAGGATCACGAAGTTGAAAAAGGCGACGTTTGAGCAACACCACAGTGTAAAATACACTGTGGCCGTGGGTCACAATACCAACTTTTAAACGGAGGCAAACGAAGACCCAAGATTGATAGGGTAGGGCCTAGGGAGGTCGGTGAAGCTAGTGGTGGTGGTGGTTTGCCGTGGGTGGCGGCGAAATGGGCGGTAGAAGACCAAAATGTCCAAATCGAAAATGTAGATGGTGGAGCTTCACCGGTGGCGGATCGGAGCTGGGGTTGGGTCCAATGGGTTGCCAAGAGGTCGAGGATGATGTGGTAGGAAGATGGTGGCCAATGGTGGTGCGACGGCGGCGTTGGAACGAATGGTGGCCGCGGCTTTGAAGGGCTACTGGTGGTTAACGGCGGCACGGATGGAGGTGAGGTTGGTGGGGTGAGGTCGCCGGCGGCAGGGGAACACAATGGGGTGGGCGGTGAAGGCCACCGCTGGCTCACGGCGGCGCTGGCGTGAAAGTGGCCCGCGGCTTCGTGGGGTGCGTGCGGGCTACCGGCGGCGAGGTAGGGGCTGGGATTTGGGGGGTGAGGTCGCCGGAGGGAGGGGGAGCTGGTCGGTCGGGCGGTGTCGACCACCGCCGGCTCACGGCGGCTCTGGGTGGAGATGAGGCAAACGGACGGAGAGAGGGAGGGAGAGGGGGCTGGGTTGTGCGCGCCGCGGGGAGGGGGAAAGCAGAAGAAAAAGAAAAAAAGAAAAGAAGAAAAGAAAAAGAAAAGGAAAAGAAAAAAATAGAGGAAAAAGAAATGAGGTCCAATCCTCATAACTTGGGTCACAAAAATGATCCAACGGAAACGATTTCAAAACCTCAAGTTAAATAAAATAAATTAAACGTAATGGTAAAGTCAAATTGAAATAATTAAATCCCACAGTAATTAAATAAATATTAAAAGCAATTTAAATGCATAACAATAAATAAATATTAAGAAAGCACATAAAAATAATTTTCACCAAATTAAAATCATAGAAATAAATTCATTAAAAATCCAACCAATTTTAAAATAAGAGAATAAATTTTAAATAAATAAAAATAATCCTTTAATAAAAATACACTAAAATGCGGGGTGTTACAGATACTTCTTCGTACTTGTTTAATATATGAACTGGTAAAGGAAAACTCTTATTTCAAGCATTTTTGCTCACCAAAGTGCACCGACCGAAGCTGACTTGGAAAGATTTAATGAAACGGCTCATTTTGGTTTTACTTTTAGTAAATGAGTTTTGGGTGGGATCTGAAATGAAAGTTACTGAAACGCATAGTTTTGCATTCTCTCTTCTACGCTTCTCTTTTCTGAGTGCCTTCTCTCCATTCTCTTCTCTTTAGGAGGTCAATTCTCGTTCTCTGTTCCATTCTCTTCTCTATCTCTCTCTCATTGCCATTATCTCTATTTTTTTGTTCTTTTGGAGAGAGACAGAGTCCCGATTCATAGGCATGTACAGGCCAAAGAACCAATGGTCAAGATCTGCCAAACCAACCATTATTCATGGCTACGGTCAGTCTGGTGACCTTCTTAGATTTCAATGGCTACTCCAAGACAACCCGTCTCTTATCAACCCGTCTTAAGATCCCATTCTCTCTCTTTATACGAGTTGGGTTTTTCCCTTTGGCCCAAAATTGTAATTCTTTTGTGTACTTTCAATTTGATGGCTTTTTTTTTCGAAAAGGGTGCGAATTGTGTCATGAAAATCGAACGAATTGAATGCATTTGAGCCCTATGCTAGACTAACATATACTTTTGATCCATGGGGAATGTATTTTGGTGGGTAAGGGATGTTATATTAGTTTCTCAAGGAAATTCAGACTGTCATTGCCTAAGGCCATAATTTTGTTTTTCTGTTTTTCTTTCTTAAACCTGTTAGTGTCGAGAGCGTTTGGCAGGTCAGTGCAGATTTGTGGTTCAACTTGGAGAGGAAACAGGCACAACAAAATTGATGTTTTTATTGATATCAAGAATAGAAATGCGAATGGATCTATTGGGACGAATGGATTTCATGTTAGTGTGCATTAAGGGTTGCATTGAGCCTTTATTATTGTTCTATAATTCAATCGTCATTTTTTAACCGTGCATTGGATACAGAGGGTCTTATTAGGTAAATTTTCTAGATTTTTATAATGTGTGTAATGCGACGATTGCATACACTAGAGAATCTGTCAATGTTGAATAGGGTCTCGAGGCATAAAAATGAGCACGTTTAGAATAGTTAGGATGAACATGGAACAGATGAATAGTAACTTCAGCAAACGTTAGACTGGAAGCAATGTATTGTAGGCACTAATGTTGTTAGTAAAAAAGATTAAAATGCATAGCGTTTATTTTTGTTATTGGGTTTTTCTTTTGCTTATGTATATTTACTTCTATTTTAAAGAGTTGAAGAAATCTGGTTTGCTTTTCATCGTGTTCGTTGATCCACTCCGGAACCTGCATCTTATATGAAGTTGTTTATTCTTCTATTTAATGCATTCCTTTTGTTTGCTTGATTTCATATGACACAGACGCCACTTCACGTTTCTGCTGGTTATAACAGGGCTGAGATAGTCAAATTTCTTCTTGATCGGCAAGGGACAGGTCATAAGGTTGAGTTGGAAGCCAAGAACATGGTAAGTATTAATATAATTGGTTTTTCTTTTGGAAAAAGTGCGTACATTACAATGATGCTAGGGATTTATTAAGCCTATGCTCACGGCTTATTGATCTTGTTATTGATTCTTGAGTGTCAAATTGATGTGCTTTGCAGTATGGAGAAACTCCTTTGCACATGGCAACAAATAATGGATGCAATGATGCTGCACAATTAGTTATTTTGGTCATGGTGCCATTATTGAAGCCAAAGCAAATGTGCTTTTTCTTATTACCTTATGATCCATTTTAAAAGAGTTCAAATTAAAAGTGGGATTTGGATTTCTGATGGTAAACTCAATTTTGTGTTGTCTTATTAATGTAGAATGGAATTACACCATTAAATCTTGCTGTTTGGTACTGACTTCGAGCTGAAGATTGCTCGACTGTCAATGAATTGCTCGAGTACAATGCTGATTGTAGTGCTAAGGATAATGTACGGTGGATTGCAATCGTTTGAGGGGGATTTCCCGATGGTTAAAAGAACACCAAAAAGACCGGAAACTTTACTTTCTTTTTTATTCTCGTAACTTTCCGGGCAAATCTCATAACAGGTCAAATTCTTGATCGTGAAGGTGATAGGGACAGTGAACCGAATACGACGGGAGTATGTTGACCCTTGAATTGATTATATTATCGTTTTGTTAGTGACCTGTCCTTAAAAAATCTGGTCTCTGGTGGAGGTTTTTCTTCATATCTAATTATCTGGATTGTCTTGGGGAGGTTTTCCTAACAACTATGATATCTTCGGCTACAGGTCTTGATTTTGAGATTTGTTAACATCTCTCTCTCTCTTCTTCCCCTCTGCAATCAATTGGTATCTCTCTCTCTCTCTCTCTCTATATATATATATATATATGTAATATCTTAAAATTAACAGTGGCTGGAATCGCAGCAGACAAGGGTACAAAATAAGCGCATGCAGAAGACTTTGTCTTATGGGATGGGTTCTCTATGCTCTTTTGTCGGTGTTTCTGGATTTACTGGATCATTCACAACACCTATATGTCTTCAAAGAGTACGGCTAGAAATACCATTAAAGGTGTGGTTTATATCAATGGGGAAACTTCAATTGGACGAATAGATGATGATTTTGTCTGTGCCACTTTGGATTGGTGGCCTCCTGAGAAATGCGACTATGGAAGATGTAGCTGGGGCAGAGCGTCTATACTAAATCTAGTAAGCGAGCCGATCAATATATATCCTTCGCATACTTCAGTAGCCCCGCCCCATCATTCCGGCCATCTTTGATACCATTCAAAATATATATAGTTTCACTGAGATTATTGGCCATAGAGTTTTTCCAAAGGTGGTGGTAGGTAGGTAATTGGTTTGTCCACAATTTCATATTACAAAACTTTTTAGAATTTTTTATCCGTTGCCACCTTTGAGTTAAATCCTCCTTTAACATTTTTCAGATCATGACGAACAGACCAACACTTTCTCATGCCAAATTAGAAACAGGAAAACTATATATACTTTGCATCTCGGAATGAATATCTAGCTAGGATCGAAGATACCACTGATCGGAAAAGGTGATTACCATGACTGAAGTATGGCCAAAATCTGCAAAATATGAGTAGTATGGTATCGATTTTTTAATTATCCACAACAGATCAGAAACATTTTATAGTGATTTGACTGTTCATGGCAGGAACCAGAAGTACTGGACATCACAAAATTGCTTGGTCCATGAATCAATTTACTGTTTTATTTGCAAAACTCAAGAGATTGTAAAATTATTTTTATTATAAAATAGATATAATTGATTCTATGAAGTTATATTAATTTATGGATTTATTTTGTGTAATCTTTCTGTATCTGTAGCAGTTCTCATAACAAAATCAAATTATCTCAAAACATTTGGAATTTGAATTGACATTTTATTGAATTCTATAGGAAAGTGATAAACACGTAAAGTCGAACGGGAATAAATACTATAGAACTTAGTTTACGTGTCATCTTTCTTTTGGCCTTTTGATACTCCTTAAGAACAAGCAACCTCAGAGTAAACTGGCTTGAAAGGAAACGAAGTATCCCAAGCATAGGTGAAGCTGAATGTAGTAGAAGGATAGATGGGTTGGCCATTGTTGACAAGACACTCGCCATTGGATATGCTCAAGACTGAAGGGTCAATATCTTCCACGGTTTGAAAACCACTGCAATCTAATTTCAGGTGCAATACAGCACAAGAACAGACATTGTGAATTGTCACCTTCCACTCTGGTTTATTATGAATTGTAGCTCCTGTATCAGTTTGGATAATCGCAATTTGTTTCAGAGAGCATTGGCAATGACCTGCAATTTGAATAAACATAATTCAAATCATAAGAAATATTAACTTCCAAATTAATTTTAAATCATAAGAAGAGAGTGGTGCTACTCTGCCGTTATGTGCTCACTTTGTGTGCCGCCTAGTGTAAATTGAATTTTTTTTATTTCAAATATTTTTTAAACATATTTAAAAAAAATATCAATACCCCAATAGTCACTTCCTTAACCATTAAAAATTTTTAAAAAAGAAAATTAAATATATGAGCAGTCAAAATGAGGGGACAAAATGAGGAGGTATTCTAACATTATTTTTTAGAAGATTGCATGTATGATATAGATATATATATATATATTATTTATTTATGACTGAAAAGGATTGCAATGATAAAATAATTTAATTTGCAATGCAGAAACTATAGAAATATTCATATATACGTACCTAGGCCAATGATCAGACTCAGAGAGAGAACTAAGAATAAATTCTTGCTGATGATGGCAGCCATTGGAGACATGATGGTCACTCTTTTTTTTGCTTTAATCGATTCAAGAGACTTCCTCGATGATCTACTTATAAATAGTAGAGGTCTCTTGAACAATTATGGTAAGGAAGAATGAGTGAATATTGAGATATCTACCGTTTCCAACATTTTTAATTGTTCAAGATTTTGTGTTGTTAAATGATGAATTTAAGAAATTTAAAACTTTTAGATTAATTTCCTCAAATCGCCCTCAATATTTCATATCATAACTTTTTTTTTCCTTGAATATAGCCATCGCATATGCAATATCTAAAAAATCTCGCCAATATTATTATTAATTAATTCACGGTCTAATAATTCGCTTGCCTAGTCAGTGAATCATATTATTTGCATAATATCCAATAATTTAATCAAAATCGTTGTAAATTGTAATCGTATATATAATTAAATTTCACCTAATAAATATTCAATATGAGACTTAATTAGTATAATTAAGGTATAATTATATCTATAATCGATGAAAGCTGTATTTTTAATTTCAAATATCCACTTACCAATGTATATGAGCTTTGCTACTCATAATCTTTGCATACTATACTTATTTTTATTTATTTATTTATTATTTATTTTTTGTTTTAATTTTCTTAAATTAATTGAATTCTTTTACTTATCATCCAAATATCACATATTTGATAAGAGAAAAATAAGTGGTCACCCTAAGTAACTCTACTTCAGATAATAAACTTACCATGACGATGGTTAAGGATGCCCTGTTTAATGAGGAGACTAGACGAAAAGATACGAGTATGAATCAAACTCATGTCCTTATCATCGAGAGTAGAGAAATGCCTCAAGGTAATGATAGAGGGAAGTCTCAACTACGTGGAAGGTCCAGCTGTAGCAGGAACCAACAGACGAGTAACATGAAGTGTTACCATTGTGGCAAATAAGGCCACATGAGGAAAAACTGCTGCAAGTTTTTAAGGGAGCAAGGTCAAAGCAAGCTAAAGAAAGAAGATGGTGAAACTTTTGTCACTCTTTCGGGAGATGTGGCAATACTCTTCATCAGTGATGAGACGTGTCTGCACGTTGCAAGCCACGATATTGAGTGGGTGGTAGACACAATAGCATCATACCACGCCACTTCCCATAATGAATTTTTCACTACGTACAAAGCATGAGACTTTTGTATTGTAAGGATGGGGAACGCTAGTTCCTTGAAGATCGTGGGAGTTGGCGAAGTGCAGATAAAAACCAACGTTAGTTGCACCATGGTGTTGAAAGATGTTCGACACATTCCTGACCTTCAGCTCAACTTGATTTCAGGAACAGCCTTTGATCGACAGGGTTATGACAGCTACTTCAGCAATGACACTTAGAAGCTGTCACAAGGTGCCATGGTTGTCGTTCGAGGACATATTTGTGGTACGTTGTACAATACCCATGTGAAGATTGGTTCTGATAGTCTCAATACAGTGAAAGACGATGCATCACCGAATCTGTGGCACAAGAGACTTGGACACATGGATGAGACAGGGTTGGATACGCTTGTGAAGAAGGCACTCATCAAAGTTGCTAAAGGAACAACGTTAAATCCTTATGAGTACTTTTTGTTTGGCAAACAACGCAAAGTCTCGTTCAATTCCTCTACGAAGAGAAGATCAGAGTTGTTGAGTCTGATACACTCTGATGTATGTGATCCCATGGAAGAAGAGTTATTGGGAGCTAACAGATATTTCGTGATATTCATTGATGATGCTTCACGAAAGGTCTGGGTATATGTTTTGAAATCAAAGGATCAGGTCTTCGAGCACTTCAAGAGTTTCCACACCCTAGTGGAAAGAGAGACGGGAAAGAAGTTGAAGTGCTTGCGAACTGACAATGGAGGAGAATATGTTTTCAAAAGGTTCGCTGCATATTGCGCTGATTGCGGTATTCGACATGAGAAGACGGTCCCATATACCCCTCAGCACAATGATGTAGCCGAAAGAATGAATCGAACCATCATTGAAAGAATAAGATGCATGCTTAGTATGGCCAAGTTACCAAAGCCATTCTGGGGTGAAGCTGTTCGTGCTGCCTATTATTTGATCAACAGATCACCTTTTGCCCCATTAGAATTTAAAATTCCTAAGAAGGTTTGGTCTGGAAAAGATGTCTTTTACTCTCACCTGAGAGTGTTTGGGTGCAAAGCCTTTGCACACGTATCCAAGGAGCTGAGACAGAAGCTCGATGTCAAGTCAACTCCATGTATCTTTGTTGGATATGAAGATGAAGAATTCGGATTCAAGTTATGAGATCCAGTGACAAAGAGAATTGTCAGAAGTAGGGACGTTATGTTCCATAAAAATCGGCATATAGGAACTAAAGTTTCCTCGATGTCAGTAGAGTTTAGTTCCTATACTCCACATCCTGCACCATTACAGTTTGCCACAGATAATGAAGATATGCAGGATCGAAATCTAGAAGCAGAAGAGGAAGGTCAGTGTGTCAAGTAGGGGGAGCAAGAACCCTCTCCACCAGCAGCTGGTGTACCACCACAAGGGTTAGATGGTGATGAACCTCCTTTGGTTGATGAAGCTCAACCAAGAAGATCGGTAAGAGGCCGCCTACTGATTCCGTCGAGGAGATATCCGGAATCAGACTATATTGTGCTTATTGATGAGGGGGAGCCGGAGAGCTTCCAGCAAGTTCAAACTCATGCTGATAGAAGCCTATGGGTGCAGGCAATGTAAGAAGAGATGAGTTCTTTGTAGAAAAATCAGACCTATGAGTTGGTGAAACTTCATAAAGTAAAGAAAACTCTAAAGAACAAATGGGTGTTCAAGCTGAAGAAAGATGACCAAGGAAAGCTGATAAAGCACAAAACCAGATTGGTTGTCAAAGGATTCCAGCAGAAGAAGGGAATCGACTTTGACGAGATATTTTTCTCGATGGTGAAAATGATGTTAGTCCGGATTGGTAGTCAGCTTGAATTTGAAACTCGAACAGATGGATGTAAAGACAACCTTTCTCCATGGAGATTTGGAGGAGGAAATCTATATAGAGCAACCAGAAGGGTTTGAAGCTCCAAGGAAAGATCACTTAGTCTGCAAGCTAAAGAAGAGTCTCTATGGCTTCAAGCAAGCGACGAGTTAATGGTACAAGAAGTTTGACTTATTCATGATGAGTCATAGTTACAAGAGACTTGTTGCAGATCAGTGTGTCTATGTTCAAAGGTTCTAGGATGACAAGTTTGTCAGACTCCTTCTTTACGTTGATGATATGTTAATCGTTGGTGAGGATAGGTCCAAGATTAACAAACTAAAGAATGAACTATCCAAGTCTTTTGGCATGAAGGACTTAGGTCCAGCACAATAAATTTTAGACATGAAGATTGTTCCTGATAGGAAAGCTAAAAGGGTATGGCTATCACAACAAAAATATATTGAATAGGTTATCAGACGTTTCAACATGGGAGATGCTAAGCCAGTCAATACTCCACTTGCAAACCACTTCAAGTTGAGCAAGAGCTCGTGTCCTTCATCAAAGAAAGAGATTGAAGAAATGGAAGCAGTCCCCTACTCTTCAGCAGTAGGAAGCCTGATATATGCAATGGTTTGTACCAGACCAGATATTGCTTATACTGTAGGCATGGTGAACAGATTCCTTTCAAATCCAGGAAAGGATCATTGGGAAGCAGTCAAGTGGATTCTCAGTACCTAAAAGGTACATCGAATATGTGCTTGTGTTTTAGGGAAGCTAAACCAGTTTTGGAAGGCTATACAGATTCAGATATGGCAGGAGATCTGGATAGCAGGAAATCTACTTCGAGATTTCTCTTCACCTTTGCAGGAGGAGCTGTCTCTTGGCAGTCCAAATTGCAGAAGTGTGTTGCTTTATCTACAACAGAGGCAGAATACATTGCCGCAACGAAAGTTGGAAAAGAGATAGTGGGTGAAGCGTTTTCTCCAAGAAGTAGGGGTTAGTCAAGAAGACTACAAGGTACATTATGATAGTCAAAGTGCTCTAGACTTGAGCAAGAATTCAATGTATCATTCCTACACCAAGCATATTGACATCCATTATCATTGGATACGCGAAGCGATGAAACAACAACTTGTGAAGATCCATACGAAAGAGAATCCAGCAGACATACTGACGAAGGTGGTTACAATTGAGAAGCTTGAGTTACACAGAGACATAGCTGGGATGGAGAGCATCTAGGTAAATAGGCATGACTGCTTAGCCCTCAGCGCTTAACGCTCAACAAGTAACTGGTGCCGAACTACGTTAAATTCTTGGTGTCACTGACTGCGTAGGTGTACTATTTTATTTCCGCTTTTATTCCTTTCGCTGTGTTGATTTTCCCAACAACATCTCCTCATAATAGAGCACGTGCTAACCCTCCTAATGCATTCCACAACCCAAAATTCCAAAACATCGTCCTTAAATGCCAGGGAAATAATGCATTCCTCCAAATCTTAAGGTACAAAATCACAATGACAAGTTAAAAATCCATTCAAGTTGCCGTCACTTTCTCCTCTTGGAGTGCAAGTGGAACCACTGGTCTCCAAGTAGTCCCATCAGCACTGTCCATAAGAGCAATCCCAACGGTAGCTAAATTTTTCCTAATTACATCTAATTTTTCATACTCCTTGTTCCGTTTATTTTTCATACTCCTTGGTCTTCTATTAACTTAGCACGCTTCAAAGCCTTTTCCCTAAGCTGCTGCAAAACCTGTAGCATAAGAAAGCAAATATTAACTATAAAGTACTAAAATAGCAGATAACAACAATCGGATATAAGAAGTATGGTATCCAAAACTATTTAAATATCTGGAATTGATTAAGAAACAAGTGCAAAAATGGTGGAGAAAAAGTGAGAAAAGGACCAACTCAGAAAATATGTGAATTGGTAAAGAAAAGATAAATTTTAGTAGAGGTTGCAAATGCAAAGTAGAAAGTACAATTTTGCAACAGAGAGCTCTAATAACATGAATATTCTGTACCTCTGAGTAACTTGTGGGCACTAGTCCCAAAATAGTCAGAACATTCTTGATTGTCTTTTCCAAAGCTCCAAGTGATTCTATTAGAAACTCTTGCTTCTTCCCCTGTTTGTTTGGATTATTCAGTTACATAGGACACAACGAAACAAAAATGGAAGATAGATTAGGAATTATATCATTAGCACCTAGCAATTGGTGGCAACGGTAAACTACTCTAGTCAATCTGGTAGTAATCGCTCTGGCATGATGTCGTCAAAAGACAACAATGCCTATCGGGGCTTCAACAAGCAGTAAGGAAATAAGCATAACAATGGGCCGCGTGACAATAAAAAGCCATTCACTAATGGAGGGAAGCACATAGGTCAAAGACGTTATCAACCCAAGTGTCAACTTTATGATCAATTGGGCCATGTAGCCGAACAGTGTCCAAGAATGCATTTTTCGGAGCCCACTACCAATTGTGTCTGATCCTCTAATCAAAAGGACACCAAATGGTTAATTGATTTTGCTGCTTCTCATAATATTATAGGTGATTTGGCAAATTTATCAGTTCACTCGGAGTATGATGGCACATATGATGTCGTAATCGGTGATGGTTCAGGTTTGCATGTCTCACACATTGGTTCTTTGGTATTTCATTCCCCAACATGTACCTTTCAATTAAATGATACCCTTTGTGTTCCGAGTATTCGCAAAAATTTAATTTCTGTCCATCACTTCACTACTCAAAACTGTGTTTTTATTGAATTTTACCCCTCTTACTTTCTTGTTAAGGATCAGATCACGAGGGCGATTCTTCTCAAAGGTGCATGTGAAAATTGTAACACCCCTGTATTTTAGTATATTTTTAATTGAATGATTATTTTTATTAATTTAAAAATTGATTCTCTTGTTTTAAGTTTATCGGATTTTTTAGTGGGTTTATTTTTATGATTTTTAATTTGTGAAAATAATTTTGATATGTTTCCTTAATATGAATTATTGTTATGCATTTCAATTGCTCTTTATTTTAAATTAATTTATTATTGGATTTAATTATTTTACTTTCATTTAATCACTACGTTTAAATCATTTTATTTAACTTGCTGTTTTGAAATCTTTTTCGTTGGATCATTTTTGTGACCCAAGATGTGAGGATTGGACCTCATTTCTTTCCCTCACTTTTTTCTTTTCCTCTTTTTCTTTTTTTCTTCTTTTCTTTTCTCCCCATTTCTTTTCTCCTCTCTCTTTCTTCTCTCCCGTGCGATTTTCGTCCCTTTCTCCCATCCGTTGTGTCGTCCTCCACCCACTGCTGCCGTGCGCCGTCGTGGTCATCACCGCCCCTCCCGTTTGCTTCCTCTCCGGCCGGCGATCACCCCATCCATTCCCAGCCCCTCTCGCCCCGCCATTCTCCTCCACGCACGACTTCAAGCCACGGCCACCATTTGTTCCAGCGCCGCCGTCGCACTGCCGTTGGCCGCCATTTCTTCACCACATCACCATTGACCTCCCAGCAACCTAACCCACCCATCCTCAACTCCGGTCTGCCACTGGTGAAGCTCCACCATCCACTTTTTTGATTTGAGCATTTTGGCCTCCAAACACCTCTCACGCCGCCACCCACGGCCAACCATCACCACCATTAGTTTCACCGACATCCCTAAGCCATTCCCTAGTAATATCTAGTCTTAGTTTATCCCTGTTCAAAAGTGGATTTTTGAGAGCCACGGCTCAGTGCATTTTGCACTGTTCTGTTGCTGTGTCGCCACCTTTTGCACCTCCGTGATCATTCGAGAATTATACTATAGCGCTGTAAGTATTTTTCCAAAGAACTTTTGTGATTTAAATGTATTTTTGCACTAACTCATTTTACTGTGATTTGGTTGGTTGTGTCGGACTGATTCCGAGAAGTAAGGGGGTCGGATGGATTGGAGGATGAAGTTGTTTGTGTGACTGGATTATATTGTGATTTGTTGGTTGTTGGATAATGCATCGTTTCATATATTTGCATATTTGCACTCATGATCAAGTTTGTAAATAAAAACTGGATTTTCGCATAACTGCATACATGTTCATGTGTATTTTTGGAAACTGAGTTTTCAAGTGTGCAATAGTTTTTGGATGCGTGTGTATATCACGACCCCAAGCCGAGATTGAGCATTATCTCGGTGAAGCTCATCTGGTCACTCGAGAGCAAAATATATTGAGTGATGTCCACTGGGTTGTCGTTGGGTGACAACGGGATCGGACAGGATGGTAACACTCTCGCACTCTCGTGCTGACTCCGTGGCCCCTCTGCTGGTGGGGGCTAGAGGATGCTTGGCCACGAACGCGCTGGGCGCAGAACTGAGCATCGCTGGTTATGAAGTCACTCGCACGGTCGTTACCTGTGGTGTGACGATAGAAGCCAGGGTGTGCGAATAATCCCTAGGGGAGATCATGGTGCATACGGTTAAAATGAATTATTGAGCTATTTTCTGGAAAAATAGCGTGTGTTGTATAAAATGATGTTTTGAGACTAATGCCTACTTCATCATATGCATGCATGTTGGTTTCATTAATGCAATTTTATCTCGAGAGTTGTTTGGGTTATACTTACCTGCGGTACCGTTTTATGGTAACGCAGATTTCGATGCAGATGATGCTGAGGATGAGTCTGAGGATTTGACTCCGCCCGAGGAGTAATATGGGATCACTCGTAATTTTATTTGGACTTGTATTATATTTTATTTTGAGATAACTGTATAACTCTTATTAAACGTTTTACTTATGTAAATTTGTATTAAAAATTCTGGTATTTAGTTGACTTAAATTATCTGCTATGTTGCTCATTGTACATTGTTGCATGTACACACACTTGGCACTATCGTTGGGATGTGTGACTGTATTTTCATCATTCAGGTGTCTCGATTCCTGAGTTTCCGTACATGGGGGTCAGGGGCACTACAAAAATGGTGTTTACACGCTTCCGAACTCATTGGTGGACTTATCTCCAAAAATGGTTGTAAATTTGCATGAGAGGACTTGGATTGATGGGTGGCACAAGCGGTTTGGACATCCATATAAAAAAATCATAACTTATCTTGTTAATATTTTTTTCTCTTCCAATAAAAAAAGAACATCAAGTGAAAAATCTTTATACTTCTTGTTCTATCAATAAAGCACATCAACAACCTTTTCATTTCAATAGTCTTCAAAGTCATGCACCTCTTGATCATATTTACACCGATGTTTGGGGTCCTTCACACATTGTTGGTCTTGATGGCTCACGCTACTACTTAATTTTGGTTGATCATTTTACTAAATACATGTGGTTCTATCCTATGGCAACCAAGTCAAGCGTAAGTAGCATATTTCCTCAGTTTAAACATCTTGTTGAAATAAGGTTTCAAGCCAAAATAAAAAGTGTTTATTTTGACAACGGTGGTGAGTTTGTGGCTCTCAAAAATTAATTTTCAATCCATGGAATTAGCCACTACACCACTGCTCCTCATACTCCCCAACAAAATGGTGTTGCCGAACGACATCATCGTCATCTTGTAGAGACAGGACTAACTCTTTTAAGAGATGCCGAGCTACCACTCTCATATTGGCCTCACGCCTTTCAAACAGCTGTTTACCTCGTAAATCCTCAACCAACAACTCTTTTACAAAACAAATCCCCTTTGAAAGTTTGTTCAATCAACCACCAAATTATCTAAAAATAAGAAAATTTGGTTGTTTGTGTTTTCCCTTAACCCTGCCTTACAACACCCATAAACTCCAGCCCAAAGCAAGTCCATATGTGTTTCTGGGCTACTCTTAAACCCAGAGTGCGTATTGGTGCATGGACTTACAAACCAAAAGACTCTACCTTTCACGTCATGTCCTCTTCCACGAAAATGAAACACATTTTCATCCTTCCTCTGGAAATCCTCCTGGAAAGCCCGCTCCTGCGTCTCTGTCACTATCACCCATCACGCCGCTTCAAATGCTGCAACCACCATTAGTGCGAATGGATCGTGCGCCTGCTTCCGCATCACCTTCAGGTATTTCCCCTAATTTTTAATCAAGTCATTTACCTAATTTTCCAGATTTCACACCAAGCTCAAACTCAAACCCACGACACTTTCACTCTGTGGAAGATTCCACAAATCCCACAAATTTCCTGCAACAAATGCAACCAATTCAACCAGAATCCTTCCTTGCACTCGTAGGCAGTCCACAAGCCAATGACCCACCTCGCACCCACTCCATGACAACCCGTTCAATGAACAACATCTACAAGCCAAAGCAAATACACTCAGTCACAAAACACCTCATCTCACCAACCATTGAACCAAATTGTGTGAGTCAAGCAATTCGTGACCCGAAATGGAGAAGTACCATGTCTGATGAGCTCACAGCTCTAATGAGACATAACACATGGGAATTGGTTTTCCCACCACTTCACTGTAAACCAGTGGGTTGCAAATGAGTGTTTAGAGTCAAAAGAAATCCGACGGGTTTGTCGATAGGTTCAAAGTGAGACTTGTTGCCAAGGGGTTTAATCAACGACGTGGGTTGTATTACAAGGAGACATTTAGTCCGGTTGTCAAACCGGCAATAATAAGAACTGTTCTGACACTTTTTGTGATGCAAGGGTGGCCCTTGAGACAACTCGACGTTAATAATGCATTTGATGACACTTCATCTGTAGACAGTACAACATTTCGGCGTGTCATAGGTGGACTTCAGTACCTCTCTCTTAGACGTCCAGACATATCATTTGTTGTAAACAAACTCTCTCAATTTATGCACAAGCCCACTATTACGCACTGGACAGCAACAAAGAGACTCCTACGCTACTTGAAGCAGACAATTTATCATGGCATTCATATCCTCAAAAGCTCAAGCTCAACAATAACCACCTACATCGATGCTGATTGGGCCGGAAACTATGATGACAGGAGCTCAACATCTGCCTATATATGATTTCTTGGTTCAAATCCTATTTCTTGCAGTTCAAAAAAATAAAGGGCAATTGCAAGATCATCCATTGAAGCAGAGTATAGAGCCCTTGCTAATGCAACATCTGAAACTATTTGGTTATTGACACTGCTTCAGGAACTCGGCTTCCCTATTTCTTCACCACCAAAATTACTTTGTGACAACTTAGGAGCCACCCAGCTCAGTTTTAATCCCATTCAACACTCTCGGATGAAGCACATTCAGATCGACCTGCATTTTGTTCGAGATATGGTTCAAAAAGGAATGCTGAAAGTTCATCATGTATCCACACAAGATCAGCTTGCCGACCTTCTTACAAAGCCATTGTCAAAGTAACGTACGGAACGACTAAGAACCAAGATTGGCCTTGCTAACGGCAGCCCTATCTTGCTGGGGCGTATCAGAGACAATCCCACAAATCATGCACCAAATCAACTCACAGAAGAGTAGCCAAGATTCAAGGAGGTGACTGTCGGACTAATCACAAGAATCAAGCTTCACAACAGTTACATCTTTACAGCCACAATTTTAGCTAGCTTTCCTAAAATAGACTTTGTATTCTTAGTATATATATATATATATATATAGCACTCAATTCTATTGTACTGTACTGAAATATTGTAATCAATTCTGTTAATATACAATCAATATTCAAACTCCATCACAGAGGATGATGAAGATGAGGAGGAGGATGATAATGATGCGGCGGATGATGAGGACGTTGATGGAGGCAATGATGATGATGCATATAATGATGGTGGTGAGGGTGATGGGGATCCCGAAGATGAACCTGAAGCAAATGGTGATGGTGGAAGTGATGATGATGATAAGGAGGATGATGATGGGAAGGAGGAAGAAGAAGAAGATGATGAAGATGAGGATGAGGAGGAAGATGAGGAAGAGACACCTCAGCCACCTGCGAAGAAGAGGAAATGCAAGTTTGATTTTTGTATCTTTGTTCCTTCATGTTTTGGCCACCTTTAGTTGGGTTGCAGGGATATGTTGCGATAGTAGAACTCGAGCGTGGAAGGTTAAGGTTGCGTCTTCAACATAGACAGGAGAATTAATATGTAGCACTTGATCAACTTTATTATTTTATATTTCTACTGCTCTCTTATGTAGTTTATTTTGAGTTTGCTGAACTTAAATCATTTAATTTCAAAATGATTGAGATTTTAAAAAATTATTGGAAAAATCTCTAGAAGATTTTAATATCGCACTTTTTTGCAACTTTATTCAAACTCTTTTTATTTAGGGCAAGACAGACATAATTTGCGAAGGACAAAAAAAAAAGGAAAAAAGACAATCAACAAATAATCCTCTCCAAGATAACAGTAAACCCAATAGCAAAAGGAAAATATTTTAGTCACAAGGATTACATAAAAATAAATTCACATATAACTTGATGTGGTAAGTCAGATTGTAAAATTAATTTTATTATAAAATAGATATAACGGATTAAAATATATTAATTTTTGAGTTTATTTTGTATAATCTCTTTGTATCTAAATCAATTCTCATAACAAAATCAAATTATCTCAAAACATTTGGAATTTGAATCGACCTTTTATTGAATTCTATAGGAAATAGATAAACACGTAAACTCGAACAGGAATAAATATTATAGAACTTAGTTTACGTGTCATCTTTCTTTTGGCCTTTTGATACTCCTTAAGAACAAGCAACCTCAGAGTAAACTGGCTTGAAAAGAAACGAAGTATCCCAAGCATAGGTGAAGCTGAATGTCGTAGAAGGATAGATGGGTTGACCATTGTTGACAAGACACTCGCCATTGGATATGCTCAAGACTGAAGGGTCAATATCTTCCACGGTTTGAAAACCACTGCAAGCTAATTTCAGGTGCAATACAGCACAAGAACAAACATTGTGAATCGTCACCTTCCACTCCGGTTTATTATGACTTGTAGCTCCGGTATCAGTTTGGGTAATCGCAATTTGTTTCAGAGAGCATTGGCAATGACCTGCAATTTGAATAAACATAATTCAAATCATAAGAAATATTAACTTCCGAATTAAATTTAAATTATAAAAAGAGAGTGGTGCTACTCCGTCGTTATGTGCCCACTTTGTGTGCCGTCTAGTGTAAATTGTATTTTTTTTATTTCAAATATTTTTAAACATATTTAAACATTTTTTTAAAAAATACTAATACCCTAATAATCACTTCCTTAACTATTAAGAAAAAAAAATTTAAAAAAATTAAATATATGAACAGTCAAAATGAGGGAACAAAATGAGAAAGCATTCTAACATTATTCTTTAGAAGATTGCATGTATTATATATATATATATATATATATATATATATATATATATATATATATATTATTTATGACTGAAAAGGATTGCAATGATGAAATAGTTTAATTTGCAATGATAAAATAATTTAATTTGCAATGCAGAAACTATAGAAATATTCATATATACGTACCTAGGCCAATGATCAGACTCAGAGAGAGAACTAAGAATAAATTCTTGCTGATGATGGCAGCCATTGGAGACATGATGGTCACTCTCTTTTTTGCTTTAATCGATTCAAGGGACTTCCTCGATGATCTACTTATAAATAGTAGAGGTCTCTTGAACAATTATGGTAAGGAAAAATTACTGAATTTTGAGATATCTACCGTTTCCAACATTTTTAATTCTTCAAGATTTTGTGGTTTTAAATGATGAATTTAAGAAATTTAAAACTTTTAGATTAATTTCCTCACATCGCCCTCAATATTTCATATCAGAACTTTTTTTTTTCCTTGAATATAGCCATCGCATATGCAAGCAATATCCAAAAAAGCTCGCCAATATTATTATTAATTAATTCACGGTCTAATAATTCGCTTGCCTAATCAGTGAATCACATTATTTGCATAATATCCAATAATTTAATCAAAATCGTTGTAAATTGTAATCGTATATAGAATTAAATTTCACCTAATAAATATTTAATATGAGACTTAATTAGTATAATTAAGGTATAATTATATCTATAATCGATGAAAGCTGTATTTTTAATTACAAATATCCACTTACCAATGTATATGAGCTTTGCTAGTCATAATCTTTGTATATTATACTTATTTTTATTTATTTATTATTTATTTTTTGTTTTAATTTTCTTAAACTGATTGAGTTCTTTTACTTATCATCTATATATCTCATATTTGATAAGAGAAAAAAATAAAAAAATAAAAAATTATGTGTGATATATAGTGTATGGTGTGAAGATGGAGAATATAATTTTTCTTAATTAAAAGCCTTTGACAATATATTGACTAAGTACGTGGCTTATGCAGTGCCGACCGAAGAGAAGTAATTAGGACCTCCCGTGAATTTGGATAAGGCAATTGGAATGATCTGTCTTGTTGGCCCCATTGTCTTCAACCAGTAATATTAGAGAAGTGCACGCTTATGGCTTGTCACACTCAACCAAATTAGCATACTTTAGACATCTTCTGAAAAAACAGGCTACTTCACAGATGTGTGCATATATATACATATGAGTTTTATTTAAATGTATGTCCTATACACTCATATCCTAATAGATTTAGAATAGTGTAATACTTATCACTGAATTGATAAGTTATAATGGAATAAAATTAACTCGAATAAGATAAGATTAACTCTATATCTAATCACAATATGACACAAAGTCTCTAAATTTCTTGATGGTAAAAAATCTATCAATAATATTGAAGAGTCTCATCTACAATATTCTTGTGACTTTATCCATTGAAATACACTAGGAGGCGAAGTGTTATTATCATTCTCTCATAACAGGTCAATTCTTGGTCGTGAAGGTGATAGGGACAATGAACCGAATTCGACAGGAGTATGTTTTACAAACCAATTCTTCTAGGTACAAGCAGGTGGTGGACGAAGCTCACGTGGAACTGCTGCTGTCAGAGTTATTTCAAAAGAAAAGTAGAAAGAAAGAAAGAAAGAAAACGAAGAGAAGAACACTACCAGTACCAGATCCCCTTCGTCCATCTCCCCCTTTGTCGATTGCCACTCTCCATGAGCGCCACAACCATTTGCCAATCCCAAACCCTTATTCTTCTTGTATTTTCTTCTCTTTTCCCCATTTCTCACCTCCACCACACTTTCGGTTTACTCTGTTATTCCATGGACACTTTCTTTCTCGAGCCTACTTCACCTCAAGTGTATATGGATGGTTAGAGGTATAATAATGTTGTAGGTGATAGAGCCCTCAATATTATTGATAGACTTCTGGTCATTAAAAATTTAGAGACTTTGTATCCCATTACAACTCATCAATTCAGTGATAAATATTGAACTATTTTAAAATTGTTAGGAAATGAGTGTGTGGGACATACATTTAAATAAAACTCTTATATATGCACACACATATTATTGGTTGAAGACAATGGCGCCCAACAAGACGAGTTCTTCTATACTTAAGCTTACACAGTAACAAACACCACACACCGCTTATGTGATTTTTTTTTTTTTTTTAGGCTGTAGTAAAACGCGCCCATTTTACTCACAGATTAACTCGTCGACTTCTTCCCCAAATCCATTCGAATTTTCTCCCTCCAACTTCAGCGTCGCCTTTCTCGCTCGTTCCCGCCGCTCGTCTGCCGTCGTCCATCTGCCGTCGTTACAGGATTCGCGGTGGCATTTGTTTACCCAGTAAAGTGTTGCGACGGCTCTCTCCCTCCCAATTTTTTTTTTTTTTTTTTTGGTTACCCATTCTGACGATTATTGGGTGTTCGCAGTGGCATTTGTCCGTCGTCCGCGTGCCTTCTGCCGTCAGCCGGCATTTACAAAACTCAAAACCCACTGTTGCAATCAGCTAAACATAGGGAGCGGATAATATCAATCTAGATACCTTGATCAAATCTGCTACGTACACCTGCAAGAGTAAAAGCATCTTTGGGTCACCCATTTCATGTTACAAAATCTCTTGGTAGTTGCATTATAAAGAAAAATAAGATCATTTTAGTTCAAACAACACATAACTAAGAAAAATTTCATAATATAGTCTAATTATTTTTGGTAGAACGGCGCACTGCATTTAGAGTTTCTTCGAGGCAGATTGATAAAGACGAAGGAGAAGATTATGAAATTCGTAGATGGAGGGGGAGAGATTCGCGTAGAGTAGCTTCTTATGTGGAGACGGATTCGTAGATGGAGGGGGCAGATTTTAGAGATTTTACCTGATAAAGTGTTCGCGTCGCCTCTTTCGTGGGGGATTTGTACCGCCTGAGATGCTCACGCAGGGGAGTCGTGTGCCGTCTGAGATGCTTCGGAGGGGAGACGGAATCGCTTGGTCGTGTCCTGGTGTTCGCATCTTGGCGCTTCATAGTGTTCGCGTCGCGTCATTGTTCGTGGGGGATTCGTCTCTTCATAGGGGAGGGGGATTCAACAGGAATAGATGGGGGCTCTAACTCGAAGCAAGTGGACCGTTTACACTAAACCTGGTCAGCCACATCAGCTGGTGTGGGGGGTGTTAGAGCCTAGACTGGCTTTAGAGTAGATTTTCTCCAACAAGACACATCATTCCAATTGCCTTATCCAAATTCATGGGAGGTCTTAATTACTTCTCTTTGGTCGGCACGGCATAAGCCACGTACATAGTTGATATATTGTCAAAGGCTTTTTAATTAAGAAAAATTATATTCATCATTTTCACATCATACATCACATATCACATATAATTTTTTATTTTTTTATTTTTTTCTTATTAAATATGTGATATATGGATGATAAGTAAAAGAATTCTATTAATTTAAGAAAATTAAAATAAATAATAAATAATAACTAAATAAATAAAAATAAGTATAGTATGCAGAGATTATGAGTAGCAAAGCTATTGGTAAGTGGATATTTGAAATTAAAAATACAGCTTTCATCGATTATAGATATAATTATACCTTAATTATACTAATTAAGTCTCGTATTAAATATTTATTAGGTGAAATTTAATTATATATACGATTACAATTTACAACGGGCCCTAATTTTGATTAAATTACTGGATATTATGCAAATAATGTGATTCACTGATTAGGTAAGCGAATTATTAGACCGTGAATTAATTAATAATAATATTGGCGAGATTTTTGAGATATTGCTTGCATATGCGATGGCTATATTCAAGGAAAAAAAAAGTACTGATATGAAATATTGAGGGCGATTTGAGGAAATTAATCTAGAAGTTTTAAATTTCCTAAATTCATCATTTAACACCACAAAATCTTGAAGAATTAAAAATGTTGGAAACGGTAGATATCTCAATATTCAGTAATTTTTCCTTACCATAATTGTTCAAGAGACCTCTACTATTTATAAGTAGATCATCGAGGAAGTCTCTTGAATCGATTAAAGCAAAAAAAAGAGTGACCATCATGTCTCCAATGGCTGCCATCATCAACAAGAATTTATTCTTAGTTCTCTCTCTGAGTCTGATCATTGGCCTAGGTACGTATATATGAATATTTCTATAGTTTCTGCATTGCAATTAAATTATTTCATCATTGCAATCCTTTTCAGTCATAAATAAATAATATATATATATATATATATATATATATATATCATACATGCAATCTTCTAAAGAAAAATGATACAATGCCTCTTCATTTTGCTCTCTCATTTTGACTGCTCATATATTTAATTTTTTAAAATTTTTTTCTTAATAGTTAAGAAAGTGACTATTAGGGTATTGATATTTTTTAAAAAATATTTAAATATGTTTAAAAAATATTTGAAATAAAAAAAATATAATTTACACACTAGACGGCACACATAGTGGGCACATAGAGACGGAGTAGCAACACTCTCTTCTTATGATTTAAAATTAATTCGGAAGTTAATATTTCTTATGATTTAAATTATGTTTATTGAAATTGCAGGCCATTGCCAATGCTCTCTGAAACAAATTGCGATTACCCAAACTGATACAGGAGCTACAATTCATAATAAACCGGAGTGGAAGGTGACAATTCACAATGTCTGTTCTTGTGCTGTATTGCACCTGAAATTAGCTTGCAGTGGTTTTCAAACCGTGGAAGATATTGACCCTTCAGTCTTGAGCATATCCAATGGCGAGTGTCTTGTCAACAATGGTCAACCCATCTATCCATCTAATACATACAGCTTCACCTATGCTTGGGATACTTCGTTTCCTTTCAAGCCAGTTTACTCTGAGGTTGCTTGTTCTTAAGGAGTATCAAAAGGCCAGAAGAAAGATGACACGTAAACTAAGTTCTATAATATTTATTCCTGTTCGACTTTACGTGTTTATCTCTTTCTTATAGAATTCAATAAAAGGTCAATTCAAATTCTAAATGTTTTGAGATAATTTGATTTTATTATGAGAACTACTACAAATACAAAGAAATTATATAAAATAAATTCACAAATTAATATGACTTTATAAAATCTATTATATCTATTTTATAATAAAAATAACTTAACAATATGATGTAATATATGTGAATTTATTTTTATATAATACCTTTGTAGCTAAAATATTTTTCTTTTATAATTGGGTTTACTGTTATCTTGGAGAGGATTATTTATTGATTGTCTTTTTTTTTTTTTCCTTCGCAAATTTATGTTTGTCTTGCCCTAAATAAAAAGAGCTTGAATAAAGTTGCAAAAAAGTGCGATATTAACATCTTCCAGAGATTTTTCCAATAATTTTTTAAAATCTCAATCATTTTGAAATTAAATGATTTAAGTTCAGCAAACTCAAAATAAACTACATAATAGAGCAGTGGAAATATAAAATAATAAAGTTGATCAAGTGCTACATATTAATTCTCCCGTCTATGTTGAAGAGGCAACCTTAACCTTCCACGCTCGAGTTCTACTATCGCAACATTCCCCTGCAACCCAACTAAAGGTGGCCAAAACATAAAGGAACAAAGATACAAAAATCAAACTTTCATTTCCTCTTCTTCGCAGGTGGCTGAGGTGTCTCTTCCTCATCTTCCTCCTCATCCTCTTCTTCGTCATCATCTTCTTCTTCCTCCTCCCCATCATCATCATCATCATCATCATCATCCTCATCATCATCATCACTTCCACCATCACCATTTGCTTCAGGCTCATCTTCGGGATCCCCATCACCCTCACCACCATCATTATGTGCATCATCATCATTGCCTCCATCAACGTCCTCATCATCTGCCGCATCATCATCCTCCTCCTCATCTTCATCATCCTCTGTTTCACTGGCATCTTTGTTCTCGGGACCAGGTTTTTTCACTGCATGCAGCTCAGACAATGGAAACCTGAAAAATACAATTGGTTTAGTACCACCCTCTCCAGCAAAATAGAGCAGCAAGCAATACCAGAAAGGTGGAAGAAATCAGTCGCTAACCCTCCAGATGAGTCTGGCTCTTTGTGCAAAATATCCATTCCAATTGGCGAAAGTCCCATCTGAAAAAAATAATCCAAACTCATGCCAATTAATAAGATCAACTAAATAGTCCATACAAAAAGCAAAACTTTTGGCAGAGTTAAAAAGGTAGCGCGAAAAAAATCAGTAACCACAACAGGTCATATACACACTTTCTACAAATTCTTGTTTATTGCAAATTACTGACTAAAAAAGTAATAATAAATTGGAAATTTTATTGAAGGGTGCAAAGGCTTAGCCCAAGTACATAGGAACTTATAAAAAAAAGGCTTATAGGAATGATGTACAAAAAAAAAGGCTTATGTGTGAAGGTACAAAGTGTTGGCTTGAAGTCAGACAATGGTTGTTCAAAGTATTAATCCCACATATCTTGTAATGAGTAGTGTGTCTATGACCTGTACCTTCACACATAACGATAAAGGTCAACATGAATACAAATTAAACATGGCAATTGATGCGAATCATTTTGGCAACTAACTAGCACAAAAACTAACAACGTGCTTCGGGGAATCAGTTGAACGATAACGTGTATGTTGTTTCCTTGAAAATTCAGTTCAATTAGACAGTCATTCCCATGCATATTCCTTTTAGAGGATGGCTTGAGAGAGAGAAGTAGCAAGTTACAATCGCTCTCTACCGATCTACTCCCCACAACATGAGCACCTACATGTTAAGAAAGAAAAGTAAAAAAAGAACCCACTCAACTAGTCCCCGTACTCCAAGCCATAAACTAGAACATTATACACCTAGGCATAATACCAGCTACCAAGAGGTAATCTAAAGGGTATACACACCTATGACAGCCTATGAAATATGTAAACCCTAAACTAAATTTTATAAAATTTGGTCATGGTTCTGGGTTGAGATTAACTAACAACGTCAAGGCTAATGCCCTGGTGTAAAACTTCGACCAGATTTACCAGGTGTACACAACAACTCGATTATACAGAGAATAAGGCCGAAGATTTTCTTATTCTCAAAGGCCCACTAAAAGTCCCACGCAATAGGTTTTAAGAAACTTGGAAACAACGATTTCAACACAATAATTCAAATACAAAAGACCACAATTTTCTGATGCAGATAATCAGTGAAAACACTGAAAATGCTGATGCCAGAATTTGTTTACCTATCCCAAAAAAAAAAACAGTACAACATAACAAGGGAAAAATCTTACCTTTCGATAACAGATATTGTTCACACTCACAATTCCAAAAAGATAAAAGGAGAAGACGAAAGAGAGAAAGAAATCCAGTTACAAACTCAAGTTAGTAAAACCAGAGGTTCGCAGCGTAAAGAATGGGAATATAAAATACCCATATACTGAATTTAGTCTATACCATCGAGAGAGAGAAAGGAAGAGACTTGGCAGCGACAATGGCAGCGACAATGGCAGTCTCAACCACCACAGCCTCCATCACAGAGCAAAGAAAACACTCCAGAGCAACGGCGTTCGAGCGAAAAGTATCCATATCCATCTCCCGAGCAGACTAGATCCTAGACAGACCAAAAAACCCTAATTGGGAGAGAAGGTATTCGAAGCGTAGAAATTTCCTTATAGGGAGAGGTTCCAGGGTTTTAGAAATTGAGGGGGGTTAAAAATTAGGGTTTTGAAGATGGGACATTTCATTGACCGCTTTGCCGCTTAGACTTGGGATAATTCGATCTATCAAGGACTCATTAGTTGTGACGTCACAAGATGACAGGTGGAATCTGGACCGTTCGCTTTGCAGCGCACGAGACTTCTATCTTTAGGCCGTGCGATTTGCCTGTCACTCTGGCCCGTATAAAAAAACCTTGAGTTTTATTTACTGGTAGCTTTCTAATTTTTTTGGGGTAGGTAACAGGGAATCTGGACCGTTGAATTTGCAGATTCTGAATAGACAGCCTAGAAGTAACTAAACATTCGTAATAAACATTTCCAAAGATTGATCAGGACACATTGATCATAAACATTCTGCAGTGATAAAACCCTAATTTTATGAAATATTTACAGCTCAGGAAACATTGATCATAAACATTCTACAATTCTACAGTATTTGAAGTATTAGGGCCATCCCTTGCATTTTTGGATCTTCGTCTCCATATGTTTCCTTTGTAAACAGCTAATAATCTGAATAAGCAGACAAGCTTTACTGTCACAGATGGAATGTTGAGAAATAATCTCACATTGCCTATGGATAAAGACTTGGGCATGTTTATAAGAAATAAACAATCATCTCTAGAATTGTTCATTCCTTATAAACATACCCAAAACTTTATCCACAAACAATGTAGAATGATTTCTCAACACCCTCCCTCACGTGCAGAAACCAAATTGGCTTAATTCATCAACCAATATCAATCACAAGTAGAGCTTTCTTAATTGTGAACAATTCACAAATCTGCTTTTGAATCGACAAGCTTCTGATTTAAAGGCCAATGGCGACTGTTATTGCAAGAAGCAGCTGAAGTGTATTACTGATGAAAGTAGAATGCCAGTACAAAAAAGAAGCAGCAGGAGAAGAAAGAATGTCAGTCAAATAGATTTATTCAGATCCAGGATCAAGGCAAGCAATTGAAACAATTCAACTTCAAACCCGGTTTGTTATTCTTGCCACTTGCCAGTCTAATTGACCAAAACTGGAAAGCATATTTGACTAGCCTAGCAGTTCCAAGAGTTCCTGGGCCATATTTTGTTAAATTGCAACAAGTATTTCAGCATGCATATAACTATGTAGCTGATACCAAAATGAATAGAAATAGTCTGATAAAGTAAGGCAGGCAACAAGCCAGGCAAATTGTTTCCCCTGCGCCATCAGCTCTGGGGTTGATCCAAACCAAAGGCAGCTCGGGGAGACGCAATAGAACTCAGTGATCCTCTGATTCCAGCACCTCAAATACATGAACCCCATAATCAGTTAATCCTACGGCAAACTGGTTTGGTTCTTGTGGATGTGCAGCTACCACAAGTGGGTATAGTGAAGAACTGCATCAACATGGGGCAATGAAAGAAGAAAAAGAGAAAATTATCCCAGTATGTCATTGCCCACCGTTATCATACATATTGAATACCGGCCCAGTTGCCACTGAATGCAAATGCAAAAGGCTACATATCAGAACCGTTAATTTAAAAACTGCACAAGCATTATGCAGAATTTGGGAGATGAGGATAAGAAGTCCCATTAAGTATCAGAATTCGGCTATTGAACAATGGATGGCAAGCAATGCCAGGCAAAGCTGATAGCACATATGTCAAACTTAATGAGGCGTAGGCCAAGCATCTTTACAGATGTTGGCAAAGGATCACCGAATGCCTGACATCGAATGGAAGATAAGCAATGGGGTTAATCTGGCATCGTAATCGAACATTTGAAGCACCAAATGCACGCACATTTCCATCCAAAAAGCTGGTATAAATTAACTGGCTATCACAAGAGAATATTGCATGGGAGATTGGTGCTGGAGGTTCTTTTACAGTCCACTGAAAACACATAACATTGTCAAATATTCTGGACAAGATTGATGGAGAGGGGGAGTAGAGTGGAAGGAAATTGCTCATTTCCTTCAAAGGCTATCCACCTCTCAGAAGCTAGATAAGGCAAAAACAGAAAGGCTTGCCTCCAAAACTGAGAAGAACAGAGAAAGTAAAAGAAACAGAGCACTGAAAAGCTTAGAGACTCTCCATCTCTGTAAGAAAATTTTCTTTCCCAGATGATGCTGATGGGGGAAGGTCGTCAAAGAGAGGTAGTTGGTCTCAGCTGTCTTTACATAACCTTCTTTTTTCTATACAAGTACAATTAGTTATCTTATCGTCAATATATCGATAGCATTGTCCCTCTCCGCTGCACTTTGCGCGCGCGCACGCAGAGAGAGTGTGCAGGGGGGAAAAACACGAGGCCAAAGCTTTCGCAAAAGCTGGCAATATAACTTTTCGAGCTTTAAATCTTTGTACTATGCTTGTCAAACCTGTTTTTATTTATCCTGTTCTTCGATCTTGATCTCACAGTTGAGCTTTTTCAGAAACCTCTTGATCTCGATGTTTCTGCAATGCTTTCAGAAAGCTTTTGCCTTTTCTCAAGTCTTACCTTCTTTTTCAATGCCCATCGTATGTTTCCTACAAGTTAAAGCTTTTTTTGGTGTATTCACATTGAATGAGGAACACTCCTTCGCCAATTAGCATGGATTTTCTTCCCTTCCAGCAGAATGTTCTACTCATGAATGCTGCAATTATTTTCTTGTCATTATTCGAAGCATCTTCTGCAATTATTTTCTTGTCATGACGGACACAATGTGAGGCAGGAGTCGGAGGTCTTTACTATAAAAAATCGTTACGACTTTCGAGTTTATATGTTTGGGTATTAATTATTTGAAATCTAACGCAAAATATTTCAGATTTAGATTGACGCTGATCGCATTGGTCGTGTGAATGATCTAGCATTGGCTGCCACACACAAGCAACTTCAGGTCATAACATGCGGAGATGACAACTTGTTTATTATTCGAGATAATATACTTCTATGTGCTAGACAAAGTTTTTCCATTGTTTGCACTAGAGCAGCACAGAAACTCGGAAAATAAAAAATGGAAGAATTACTATGCATATGAATGGTGACCTCAATCAAGCATTCTGAATTCGTTCTGTCGTTGTTTCTCCGGATACGAGTAATTATACATACAACTATAAAATGCGTAAACGCCGCGTAATCACTTAAAAAAAGAGTAAGATCCACTATTAAAAAAATTAATTCTTTTCATATGAATCTCATGTTTTATTCACTCTTTTCAAAACGATTATGCAGCGATTGCACGATTTACGGTTATAAATATCTTTTCTTGTTCAGCAAAAGGGAAAGAATGTAATGTAAAGATATAGAAAGATGGTATCATTCTGCTATATATTTAAAACCCACAATTCTTTCAACTCAAAAGTGAGCAAACAAACAAATACAGTATATAACTTACAATAACGCAAACCTTATTGGGTAACAGTGTTACCCCTATTTATTGTTTCAACCAAACAAATTCAATCATATACACCCGCTATCTCAAACAGTGAACAACTGAAATTCCTCTTGGGGGGGAAAAAAAAACTCCCAAAAAATGAATGACATGATCGGCTTCATGGCCTAATAACTGACGCTCTCCTCCAAACCAACATACAGACACAGGTCGTCTTTTGCTCCCATAGCAAACTACGAGCTAAACACAATAATCCATGCAAAAACCTGCACTGACGTTGATGACCAAAAAGAACATGTTTTGTTCAGTCCATTTATGCTAATTAGCTACTGGCATCAACATAAAGATAGAGCATCCATAATTAAAATGAATTTACAATGTATAATAGGAAAAAATAAAGCAAACAAACAGAAATCATCAATCACTGAGAAGGGAGATCTAGGGGCAACTAATGGATAGAATAAACTCAAATAATTCCCTTTGGGATATCAAGAAACTCAAATATGCCATATTAACATCTTGGAAAGTGTTTTTGTCCAATTTTTTTACGGCTATCAGCTGCTGTTTCATTTTTCTTTTTTATTCCGTCACTCTGTCAATTACAATCTGATTGTTCTGGTTAATACACAAGGTTAGCTGTTGTTATATAAATATTTATACACTAACTGCTCGGGAAATTTTCAATTTCTAATATAAGAACAGATTAGTATAGATACAACTACTTGTAGTCTTAAAAGAATGCTTCATAAAACCGAATCCAAAATCCCAATGCAATAAACTTGCTTTGCTACTCTATGTCAAAAGAGAGACACAATTCTACTCAAATGCCGAAATCAATGACATCCTAACCATGGTTGCTAAAATACATGTATTTTGTCAAGAATGAGCATTCAAAGTTTTACCTAGTCTCTGTACACGTTCTACTAAATACAAATGTTTGAATATGATTTATTATTCTCATGAATAACAGTGAGGTAGAGTGTAGCACCTCATGGTTAAACACTTGAATGTTAGGGTGAGGCAGTGTATAGGACGTCATCGTAAAACACTTAATATAGATTTCTCTAACTCAGAGCAATGTGATAAGACAAAGGCTTACCTATTTTAATTCACAAAAGCATAGCTTTTTGAGCAATGAACTAGAGGAAGCTGAAGCATTTGTTCAGTGCCCCTAAAAAATACGCAGCCCATCAACAGGAAAAAAAAAAATCAAGCATGCTCCAAGACTGAATGAAGCTTTGGAACACGCCTACGAAACAATGGTTCAAGTCGAAAAGATGGAACGCCAAATTGCCACCTCTTAGCATCATACATCTCATTCCAGGCTTGTATGATCTCATCAATTTTGAACCCAAGACCTGCATGATTGCAGATTATTAAGATGTTTCAGATAACCATACTGAAATCATGAAGGATATACATGACGACTAGAGAAGCAAAATTTTGCGCTTGTTTTTATATTACCTTCCAATGCAGTATTATTGGAACAATGATTCTTTATCATAACAGCTATATCTGTGGGAGATGCTCCCGCAAGTTCGAACTTCTCAACCGCAACCTCTAAACATTCTTCCCAAGTTGGTAGCACTAGCTTATATTCCACAATTGAACGCTCATAAAGCAAGGTACCCCATAAGAGATATATCTGCGATGTCATGTTTGCAGCCTGCTCTGCAGCTTCCTCAGCAGAAATATCTTTAAATAGCCCATTCAACCCCATTTTCTCCAGAGATTCTTTATATTTCTCCCATTTGGAGAGTCCATTTAGACGCTGCTCTTCCATCTCTTCCCACATCAGCATGCCTTTCTCCATGCTGTCCTCGGCCTTGTTATAAAGCTGTAGGACCTCTGAGGAAGGTTCAGTCTCTACTTCAGTCTTCCTCCCAACTGCATAGTACCAGCAGAGCTTCGCCTGCTCAAACTGCTGCTGCCCAAGTGCAAGATAGCCTTCATAGAAGTCTGGTTTGATTTTTAGAGCTTCTTCATACCTTTTTTCTGCCTTCACATACTCTTTATGTGCCCACTCATATGCAGCCTTAATCTGCTCAAGTACACATTCTCTCGAACTCTCTTCTGAAATGAGTACTCGCTTCCTTGCCCTGGACAAGTGAACATTCCCCCAATTAAACAATGCCAAAGCTGCCATCTCTTGGAACTTATCTGCAGCAATTTCAAACAGTTCTTGAGCATCATCAGTTGTCACGGTATCCTCCATAGCCTCCGAGTATAGCTTCATACCTAGCTCATGAAGATCCAAGTACGAATCAGAATCAAATCCAACATGGTTCTTGAACAGTCGTGCAAACTGAAAAATCCAGTCCTCGATAGAAGTCAACCCTCTTTCAACTTCCTTGTCTTTCCCCACATCCCCATTTTCAACAACATTACCTGATTTTCTATCATCCTTATGCACCTTCTCCTCGTTGTTCATCCCCTCATAGAGTGGCTCCTGATCAGGACTAACTTCTGCTACATACAACCTAAGAGACCCTTGTGAATCACCAGATGATTCGGCCAACCTCAGCTCATCAGTAGTAGTGATTGTAACCAAATCGCCCTCTTGATCCCTGTACTTCACAAGAACGCCCGTGAGTCCTGGAAACCTATCCTGAACTATATCTCTTACCAACTTCATGCTACAATTAACTGGTAACTGCGCTGCCCTAATATCCTCCCCAAATACCAATTTCACCGACTTTGTAACCTCTTTTTCTTTCCTAACAGTCTTACTAGACATTTTCTCTTCCCCAACCATCTTTGTAATCATTTCCTTATCCTTAACAGCACTTATCTTCTCCTCCACAACCACCTTATCCTCTGCTTTCAACTCACCTTTCCTACTCTTCTTCTTTCTTAACTTCTCTTTCACCACTTTCCGCAACTTTGCAGCACCGGGCAGTTCCACATTAGCCAAACCAATTACTTTCTCATCAACAGTTATACCTTTTTCACTCATCGTCTTTCGCAACCTCTCCAAAATCTCCAAAGCAGTGATATTATTAGGTTCCATACTCAAAACAGTATTAACATCTCTCAATGCCAAATCCAATCGATTCAAAGCTTCATAACACCTTGCTCTCTTTAACAGTGCTTTACTATACCTTGGCGACACCTCCAATGCTAAATTACATTCATTGATTGCTCGAGGGTACTCACCGAGACCCAATTGCATGTAACAAACAGCCATATTGCAATGTAAATGTGCAACATCAATGTGATTTCTGGGTAAGAGTTTGAGGGCCTTTTCATATTTCAACATGGCACCCTCGTGGTCGCGTTTTTGGAAGAGTTTGTTACCTTCTTCTTTGAGCTCTTGGGACATGTTGATGAAGATTGCGGTGTCTTCATCCAGGGCTGTCGAGCTTAGATCGGAGGGCTTGCTTGGCTTACCGTTTGCATTGCCTGGCTTTTGCTCTAGCTGATTCTTCTTCTTCCCTGTTGGCTTTCCCATTGACTACTATGAAAATGAGAAATGAAGAAGCAGCCCCTCCAACTTAAAATCAACAAGCTCTATTTAGCCCTCTTCACCAACCGACTACATCATATGTATACAAAGAAGTAGAGCCTGTAAGCAAATTGGTTCCAATCAAAACCAGCATGACCTGTTCGTGCAAACGATCACTACAAAAATTTTAAAAAGAAAATATTCAGATGTTGAAGAAAAAATAATCCAAAAAGTTGATGCTCGAAAGAAGTCTCATTTCCTTCTAAACAAAACACATAACAGATATTCATGCAAATATAAAAACAAGAAAAAATCCCAAAAAACCGAATTTCAGAAATTGTAGTAGCAATAAGCCGATAACAACCAAAAGAAAAAGAAACAAAAAAAGAGTAGAACCTTTTTCAATTTATCTCCGTCTCCAATCAGAATCTGATTCTACAGGTTGAGCTATGGGGGAAGAGAGAGTGGACGAAAATGGTATATTGGGTTGCAGAGAAAATGTCTGGCAATGACAGATTTTCTGAGCTCTCTCCCCACTAGGGTTTCCAAAACAGTAGGTCAGCGTTCCAAAGTATTATTAGAATTTCCCACCTTCCGTCGACACACGTGAGATGCTCCTCTGCAACCTCTTTCGACAAGTGTTGGTTTTCTACATTGGATGTGACAGACACGCGCCAAACAGAGCTTGGGCATATCAACCAAGCAGCCAGAGAAGCAGGGGCATAAGACAACCATATTTTGTACCTGTGGTTTTTTTTTTCTTAAATATAGAATCCCTGAAAGGACACAAAGTAAACCGTGTTGTTTTTTTTTTTTTTTTCTTTTTGAGAATGTAAAGCGTGTTGTTTGTCGAACGGCCCGGTTTTAAATTTTAACGATATTATTACTCGTCCTTCTCATACATTATATATATATATATATATATATATAATTTATTAATTTATTAATTTATTAATTTTTTTTACTCATCATCTATATATTACATATTTAATAAGAAAAAAATAAAAATATAATATAATATATAGTGTATAAGAAGGATAAATAGAATTAAATTTTAATGGGTGCAAAATTATTATTAATCTGTTATAATATTTTATAATTTTATAAAATTAAGGCTTATAAATATATTATAAAACAGTTGTTAAAAAATTACAGTTGCATCATTACTCTTCGAAGGGTTCTCGACTTAAAACCATGCCCATGTTATCATTATCATAACCAATATAACTCGGTTTTTTTAAACTATAGAAAATTAAAACATGATCAAAGAAATAAATTCGATTTTGCAAAAATTGTCACTTTTATTTTAGAAATGCTTTAACCACAACAAAGTTTTATAAAATAAATTTACATATTGACGTGACTTCATATGATATATTATATTTATTTTATAATAAAAATATTTTCACATAAAATTACGTATTTTTATAATTGTAAAACTTTTCACTCGGTTTTGTCTAGCCGAATTTTGATTCTGGATCTAAATCGATCCACATACATTTATAAGTAGATATAAATAATTAATTAGTTCCCAAAAAATAACATATTTTAACTAAAAAAATCAAAATTTAGTAAAATATCCTCTCGTTGGAAGAAGTTTTTGTTATCCGATGATATCTTGTTTGGACAATGAATATTTTAAAAAAAAAATGCAAATTGTATTTTTTTTTTTTAAACAAAAAAAACCTTATAGAAAATTTACTTCTCCACATGTTAGTTATTAATATGTTAAAAATTACGAAATTTGAAAATTCAAAATTTGAGTTTCAGAATAAAGCTTACAAAATGAGTATTGTATGTAAAATTGTAAGTGCATGTAACACAACTCATTTTAAAATATTTTGTGAATAGTAGTGAAATTATTTGAGTTAAGATGTTTTATTGAGTTTTGAAAAACGAGGGAGAAAAAATTGAATAAAAATATTATAAAGTTAAATAACTGTTTGAATATTATTTTTTAATATTATTTTTATTTTGAAATTTGAAAAGTTTGTAAAAGTTGTAATGATTATGTGATGATTAGATGAAAAAGTTGAATATTTGAAATAAAAATACTAGTATAACTCCTAAATATGCACACCAAATGTGCACACTCATATATTTTAATTTTAATTTAATTTTTTTAATTTTTTCTTAATGATTAAGGATGTTTAAAAAATGAAAAATTCTATACATCACACTATCATCTCACTTTCATCCCACTAAATAAGATGTGCCACATTTATCATCATCAAATGGTCATTTATCAGATGCTTCGTTATCATAATGGTTATGAATATATCACATCTTACTTATTAGGATAAAAATATAGTATATAACATTACTCTTAAAAAATATTTAAAAAGAAAAGAAAAAAACCATTTGCACTCGTGTGCATATTTGGGATGCACATGTGCACCCTAGCATTGTTCTCTTTGAAATTTGAAAACTATTTTATATTTAAGTGCAACTTTGCTACATACAACCGACATTTGCAACCGTGGTGCAACCGACTGACACATACGGGTCCCCCTTTTTCTTTTTTTCGGTCTTTCTTTCTTCTTCCCCCTTCATTTTTCTGTTCAATCAAAAACTTAGAAACTATTTCTTAAAAAAAAGGCATTTATGTCCTTCATAAGAGCCTAGACCCTCCGCATAGAGGCGAAAGGACCTTCACCCAGTCCATTGCAGAGTTAGAAAAAAGAAAGCGGTAGAGAGAAAGAGAGAGAAATGAGGCTACTAACTCACAACATGTTGTCGTCAAACATCAAGGGCGTCGCCAATAGCTTCCCTCTCCGCATCGAGGTGGAGAAGGTGGTGGAGAAGAAGGTGGACTTAAACGCCGACTTCCTTCGGGACATTTTTTTTCTAGGAGGCTTGTGAAAACAGTCTTCATTGAGCTCAGTCCCTTTTCTTGCCTTATATCGATATGTTGCATAAAATTTCTCTTATTTCACAATCAGTTAACCCCAAATGGAATACTGAGTTGCAAAGCGCCAGCAAGGTTTAATTTTTTTTTATTCAGTTTAGGTTTGTGGAGAAAACGAATGGGGTTTTGTTACTATTCATTACTTCGCGTTGAATTACAGGCTTCTTTTCTTCTTTTTTTTTTTAAAGAAAAAATTCTCCTTTTTGGTATGTTAATAGTACAAATATCAGTTGGTTGACAATCAGATGGATAAGGCTTAGATAATCAAATACGCCATTGAATATATCCAAGAGCTCCAGGAACAAGAAAAAAGAGTTAAAGCTGAGATAACGGAGCCTGAGTAAGGGAAATTGAAGCAAAATCCAAAACTCAACTCCTCACCATATCAGAAAGAGGAGAACAAACCCGCTGAAGTAAACACCTCTGATCTGGAAGAAAAAGGAATCTCTATGCTGGAAGCTGAAGGAACCTATGTGCTGGAAGACGAAGGGGGTACCTTTGTGCTTAGGGAAGATGAAGGAACAAATGTGCTTGTTCGATTTTGAGATAAAGGAATGGTTGAAAAGATGAAGACGCTTAGACGAAGAGTGAAAATGAAAATGAATGATTTTGAGATACAAAGAAATAAAATTGTACTTTTTATTTAATGCCACGTAGAACTCGGTTGCACCGCGGTTTCTCTCTCGGTTGCTTCCAGAATTATTCATTTAAGTGATATATCAAAATATATGAGAATACTTATGGACTTAAAAAAAAAAAACGCAAGTCTCAGTTAGACCATACAAATTTAATAATTCTAGAACTTACGAATATTCCAGGAATAATTTTAGCATATATCCTTTTCTTGACTTTTCAGTTTGAGAAAGTCGAATAAGCGGTGTAAATGATAAAAGGGACGTAATGAATAATGACGGGGGACAGAGGGATTGACCAAAATGATACCCTATTTCCTTCGTTATTAATGCCACAGTTACAAATTTTACCATACATGTTTTACAAATTGATGCGCCAATTAAAATTATAAGTTAATATTTTTCTAATAATCTATCACCAGTCAGTCAAATTAAATTTATAAAACTTTTATAATAAAATTTATTGTACGTTTAGATTAGTAAAAGTCAACCCTTCTAGGATACCATACTGATTCCGGTATTATCAACGTTAATGTTCATTATTATCTTTTATTCTGTAATTCAGGCCCAAGGCAACCATCCAAATATTAGAAGATAAAGCCCAATAAGGGAGGGGCGAGATGGGCCGAGATGGCCCCTGAGCTACAACGAATTTTTGTTTTTGTCTATCTACCACTTTGCGATAGGGATTAGGGACAGAAAATTGGGACATGTATATAAACTTTAAGGATGTTACAAGTGTAACTCTATAGTGTGGTCTGCACGTCCTTGTTAATACGTTATGACCTAATTAGGTATAACATTTAATAATATCTCCAATGAGATATTTTAATTATAGCAATATTTCAATTAACTTAATTTAAGGAATAATATTTTCTAGACTTAATTTTCATGTACGGCAAAAGTGTAGAGTCCAAGTTAAAAAAATCTATGAAGGAAAATAATTTTCATGTTCAGCATTTAGATTATCTATATAAGGAGTCGTATGTTTTGCGATAAGACCGTCTAGGAATTTTTTTAAATGTAATAAAAATACACACAAATTTACTAGTGATAAGTTTTTAAAATATTTTAAAAAAATAAACAAAAACACTAAGAATAGTTGAGAGGCCAAGCATTTTCTTAATTTTTTAAATAATGATATGTAATTAACGTTTGGATTCAAAACTAGAAAATATTCTATCTTGTCTCATTATTATAATTTTTTTAAATTTTTATATAAAATATAATAAACAATTTAACTTTCAAATCTCTAAATAATAATAATATTAAAAAAATATTTTATTAAATTTTTAATTTTTATCTAAAAACATCTCATTTCATCTCACAATCCAATCCAACCATAAGTTAAATTGCCATGGTAAGCCCCGGCCCCCTCTGTGCACTGTGCGGCCACATGGTAAGGATATCTTGTAATCGTCCATTAGGAATGGTTTAGATTCATAAATGGATTGAAATGGGTTGAGATAATTTGTGAATAATAGAATAAAAGTTGAATTATTTATTATATTTTGTATGAAAATTTAAAAAAATTATTTTAAAATTTAAAAAAATTAAATTATTTATTATATTTTGTATACAAATTTTAAAAAATTATAATAATAAAATAAATTAAATTAAAATAAATTTTAAATACAAACGAAACTAAAATTTAGGTCGGAGGACGGAGGATGTAAGTGCCAAATGGCATTGGTAGCGATGGATGAAGCCTTTGTCTGTCATGTCAGCTACGGTTGGAGCATTTACATCCTACCGGCTGTTTGTCTAGAACAGACATGACACAACACGTGTGGCACATTATATAAAAAGTACAGCTGTCCTTGAAAAACTTCACTTTCGTCGGGTTAATTAAGAACTTAAAAAGGAAATATAATACTGGGATAGATTTATTCGAACCTACGCAGTCTCTCTGCTTGTTTGGCGAAAGATTATACATATAATCGCCTCTCATCTTAATTTTAAATATAAAATTTTTAAATTAATTATTATAATTTTTTTAAATTAACTATTACAATTTTTTTAAATTTTTAAATAAAAAATAAAATACAATTCTAATTTTTTTAAATCTTTAAATAAAAATAATATTATAAAATTATATTCTTATTATATTTTAACTATTCAAATTTTTTTTCTCATTTCTTAAAATTTTAAAAATATTTAATTAAAACAATCTCGTTACTATTTACAAAATTCAAATTTATTCTCACTCTCAAAACCAGCTCTCAGGCACAGCCTCAGGCCCTACGTAATTTCTACCTACCTGTTTGGCTGCTTCTTTCGAGTTCAAGGCACAAATGAAAAATTACTGCCTTTTTTTATTTCTGTGATGAGAAATAAATAACTAGATTAGTTTGATATCTTTCATATATCGCAGGTATCCGTCGTTCTATATAATATTATTGCTAAAGAAACAACATTTGTGTGATACCTGTGACCAACAAGGAGAGACGTGATTTGCACTTCTTTCTTCTCTCTTTCCAGCTCTTTTTCAGAATTTTGTTTTGTTTTCTTGTTTTTGTGTAAATTTCATCTGTGCATTCAACCCACATGATTTTTGTGATGATGCGCACTCATCTCCTGTGAATTTTGTGGGTGTCGATAATGCACATCTCCTTTTTCTTCACAAATTCTTATTCAACAAGTTTATAGATTCCACTATTTCTTGGTAGGGTTTTTATTTATTTATTTACATCGTTATTAAAATTCAATTTAAGAATTTTGTTTTCCTGCATAAACTAATTTTAATTCTCCCGGCATGAGTAGTTTTCGGAAGTTTCTGTTCCAAAATTCTCTCCTTGAAGTGGTACTGTACCTGCATCAAACGCACAGAAACCAAACGTAATACATGAACTTGGACAAAGAAAATTTTTAGTAAAATGAAATACCCAAATGAACAAAACTAAACAGGGACAAAGAATCATACATACATACCTCCCTCGCCGCGAAAGCAACGCAACCCGATAAATGATAACGGCGAGGTCAACGGCAAGCGTAACGGAACTGACGATGATATATGGTGACGACGAACGGCACCGTCGACACGGATCAGGGATGTCGACGGAACTCACGAAGGGAATCCTGACGCTGCAAAGAAGTGGACGGAACGCGACTACGGACTGCCAGTTTCAATCAGATTATTAAATACTGAATTATTCTCAAAATTGGTACTAATTAATTATGATTGTTTAATTTTTACTAATTTGTCGGAGACATATATGAGTGTCCAAAAAACTCTCCACCCACACCAAATCCATATGTACAGAAGAAATTTTCTCTTCGGTCCCCCGCTCCGAATAGAACAGCTACGGTTTCGGGGCGCCGACTTCCGTTGAAGCTGTGAAATGCGCAGAGATTGAAAAGAACACCAACGGTGAAAGCTGATACTGAGAGACGAAAACTAGAGAGCGAATGGGATTAGATATCCAGTAGTCCTGCCGAAAACGATAGATACTAGGCGCTGTACGACCCGTGCAGTATTGTAGCAAGGTATCCCGCAGAGTACGTTTGCAAGAATTGACGGGGCCGCACAAGCGGTGGAGCATTGCAAGAGTTGGCTCGGTTCTATTTCTTCAAGTGCCGCACAATATTTGATCCGGGTTCCTCATTACTGCACCGTACTTTGGCATTCAAACTCGCCGCTGACGAATACGTTGACAAGCTCCTCCAGCGGATTCCGACCTCCTCACCGGAATCTAGGACTCAAAAATTCAAAGATGACCGGAAAAGCATGAACCAACCTGTGCACAACAGAAAGGAAACTCACAGATCCTCAACTCTGGACATGATCGAGAGCCGGCTCGGCGTGGGCTCGAACGCGGCTCTTCTCCTTAGCTGATGCGATGAGGGCCTGATCAGAGCGGTCAATGCTCTCTTGACCCACTCTCCCTCTACGCCTCCGATCCTAACCAGCGAGTTCTTCATTGCCGATCTTCGCATGTTCAGGCCATTGTTCGGATACGGCGCCGCATGATGGCTCCCGCGACTGTTTGATGCTTTTTTGTGTAGATGACAGCGAAACGAACCCGGATGCGTGGTCGGCGAGCACGTACACCTCTTTTTGGGGATCGACATGGGGCTGTGGTGGCTCGCGATGACCTGGTTACGGTTTGGGGAGATTGAGCGGTGGTCGATGGAGAAGCGGACGGAGGGAGAGAGGGAACCCGAGGTGTAGAGGTTGACGCGTGTGGGAGAGGCAGATCGCTGCTGATGGTGGTGGTGGTGGTGGTGGTGGTTGTTGTCGTAGTGATGTCTGTGAAGGTCATGGTGGAAGAAAGTTGTTGACGGTGAAGAGAAACTGGAGCTTGTGTAGGAAGCGAAGACTGAAGAGGACGAAGAAAAAGAAGAGTTTGGAGCGTTGGAATAGTAAAGTCTGCCGGGGGGCGAGAGAGAGCGTAGGACTGGACCGCTCGATCTGGTTTTTGACAATGAGGTAGCCATTGTTGAGAAAAGAGAGAGAGGAAGAAAGGCAGAGTTTTTTTGTTAGAAACTTTTTTTTTCGCTCCTAGAGGACCCGTAGGGCAGTTGGTTTGGCAAACCTGACGAGTCTCGAGCGCTGAATTTATCAATAGAGATTGGGCCGTATAGCAATTAATCTGGAAACTCCGTGGGCAGTGTAGGGTTTTCAAATTTTTGGGTTGGTTCAGTTAACTACGGTTTAGCTGACCGGAGGTTGGAAAGGGGATAATATAGTTTTTGGGAGTGATGTGGACGCGCAAGCCGACGAAATTTGGAGGCCGTTAGTCCAAACAGCTTTCTAGGACTGCCGCAAACGCCTGCCACGTATATGTCTATTCAGTGGGTCTACGCCCACCGCTGGGATCTCCCGCTGGGCTCCCGCTACTGTATTTTGTGCTTTTTTTTATTGTTTTTTTTTTTTACATGAATTTTTTAACATTTTTAAATTTTTTTAAAAAATAAAAAAATTCACAATATTATTAAAAAATATTTACTTAATTATGAAGAAAAAAAATTTTAAAAAAAATAAATAAAAAATTACCAGCAGAGCCTCCAACGATAAGCATAGCTTTTTTCATGTCTATAAAGAAACGAACAGAAATAAAAATGATAAGCTTGAATTTGAATAGTGAGACCAGATAGAGGTAATTTTAAATGAAAATTAAAAGTTAATTATGATATTATTATAATATTTTTTTTAATATTATTATTTTAAAAATTGAAAAAATTAAATTATTTATTATATTTTATGTATAAATTTATAAAAATTGTATTTATGAGATAAAATGAAATAGATTAAGATGGTTTATTGTATACCACTTATATCTTTGTAATTATCATATAAAAATATAAATACACGTCGCTTTTCACAATATTTTATGTAATAATGTTTTAAAATGAGTAGTATTTTTATAAAATATCTCATCAAACTAACATCATTTTACAAAAATATATTTATTTTATAATATATATTATAACATATGTTGTAAAATGTGTTGTGTGGATATAATTACTCATTATCATATGCCATTGTTTTTTTTTTTTAACTGAAATGATGAGGCCATAAATAGGGGCTTCTGATGGGAACTTCGACGGTGGCGGAGTTTTTTTTTTTTTTTTCTATTTAGTAATTAAGAAAGCGATTTATAATGATACTGTAATTTTTTTTAAATATATTTAAAAATGTTAAAAAATACATAAAAAACAAATAAAAACAAAAATTCCATTATCAGGATCCCGTCGGATCCCCAAGTGTGGCTGTAGAGTCACTCTTTTTTTTTCACACGTTTTTGTATACCAAAGATGAGAAATGAATAATTATACTTAAAAGTCTCTACGCCATAGGAAGTAATTCAATTTAAAAGATAAATTAAATTATGTGTGATGTAAAGGTATTTTTAGGGCTTTAAGGCTATTGGTCCGCATCGAAAAAATCGATTGTACAGAATGATTCAGACCGGTGGGTCGAATCGATAGTCTTATTGGTCAGTTTTGGAGTGTGGTTTTTTTGGACTGGACTCATACCAACTGAATATATATTATATATATTTAAAAATTATTTTTTATATATAATATATTATCTTATATAGTAGTTGTATAAGTTAGGGCCGAGCCAAAATCCGACAATCTGACTCCGCACCTGCTCCGCTCCGACTCCGACTTGTAGGAGTTGGAGGTTTTTTCCTCTTGGAAGTCGGAGCCGGAGTCGGAGTCATTGATGAACCGACTCCGGCTCCGCTCCGCTCCGATCCGACTCCGACTCTACTCCGCTCCGACTCCGCCTCCAATTTTATACATATTTTATAAAAATATGTATTTTTCTATATATTAATTATTTAAATTTTATACAACTATATCTTATATAGTTAGTTAAAATCAATAATATACTAGTTAAATAATATATTTATACTATAATATATAGATTTAATTGACTAATAATAATTTAGTATATGACTATATGTAAATATCATACTATTACAAATTTATAATATTACTACCGTGTAACACTAAATTACTAATGTATATATAATATATTATAAACACTAAGATGCATAATAACATCAACATGTAATATTGTAATACTAATGGATAAACACCAATCTATAAATTTATAATAACATATCATACTAATGTATAATAACTAAAGTATTATTCATATAAATTACTAATAGTATTAATTACTATATATAAATTAGTAAACCCCTTTAAGCCTATATATAAATTACTATATAAATCACTGTAGTATTAATTACTAATACTATATTACTATATGATACTATTAACTATAGTGATATACTACTATTAGACATTAGTGTACTAATACAATCAGTGATATAGTTAGTATAATATTTATACTAATACTATTATATAGTTATACTAAATTAAAATTACTATAGCATATACTAATATATAATTATGCTAATCACTATAGCTAATACTAATACTAATATAGACTATAGTTATAACTTATAGTATTATAACTATACTGAATCACTATAACTTATACTAATATAGTTATATTAAAATTTAAATCACTATAACTAATACTAATATAGTTATATTACTATAGGGTACCATTAACTATAGTGATATACTAGTATTAGTATACTAATACTATTAGTGATATAGTTAGTATAATATTTATACTAATACTATTATATAGTTATACTAAATTAAAATCACTATAGCAAAAATTTAATCAAAAGTTAGTATGTTACTTGTTTTATTTAGTTGTATTTTTTGTTACAATCAAAAGTTTAATTAGTTTAGATTGTAATGTTGAGAAAATTGAAATTCGAAAGGCCACAAATTTTTTTTTTTTAAAAAGTGGGTCAAATACGAAGTTAAAAAAGATAAAAAAATTCAAAAAATCCGACTCCGCTCCGACAAGTCGGAGTCGGAGCAGATTATGTACGCCTCGAAGTCGGAGTTAGAGGTCGGATTCGACCTCCGACAAAGTCGGAGTTGGAGTCGGAGTCGGAGATTGGGCCCTCCAACTCCAAAAATGTCGGTGCTCAGCCCTAGTATAAGTTAATTATGTAATTTTCATCCGAGTGATCATCATTGACCATATGTACAATGAAATTATTTAATATTAATTAACCATATATAAAATGTTAAAAATATTAATTAATTTTAATTTTACTAACTTAATTAATTTTTTGTATTAATTCTTCTGTAAAAAAAGAATAAATATGAAAAAAGTATTCATGGACCAAATAAAATCGAACGGATCGACCAAATTGATAACTAATAGTCCGATCCGACAAAAATGATGAAATAAAATTTTCGGTCCGTGATCACTCCAGGTCGATTACACCCCTTAGTCTTTCAAATAGTACTTCTTAATTTTAATTGACATAAGAATTTAATAAATTTAATTGAGTTTTTTTTTTCCTCCAAACCATGAAAAGTTTACCCTAATAATAATTTTGTTAAAGATGCATAAGAAAATAACAATATTAATGAATATGTAAATATTAAATAAATTAAGGCCGTATAACTATTTATGAAATTTTAAGTTAGATTTACTTTACGATGAAAATAATTTTATAATCTGATCTATTGAACTAAGTCAATTTATATTCTAAGAAAAAGTCAATTTATGAGTTATATGTTTGTAATTTATTCTATAAACTAGATATTTATCTTTTTCTTAATACCAAGTAACCATTTCTTATAATATAAACTAGATATTTTCTAAACTAGATACCTCACGTACTGAGAATACTTGAGATATTCTCATAATACATATTACTATTTATTATTATTTAATATTTTAATATTAATTTTTTATTATTTTTTTTTACTGCTATTCACATAATACTTGAAAATACTTCACTATACAAATGCAACTTAAATCCGCAGCAATCTTCTTCCACTTGACTTCAAAACGGGTTTACGGGTGAAACTTGGGAATCAAGGCAAGACTCTCCTTATATAAGTTAATATGTGTATGTGTACATACATATTGATATAAAACGTGTCGAGAATTCTACGTGCAAAATCTTAAGAAAAATATGAAAAAGTAAAGAAATTTGAAATTGAATAGGTCAATGTTTGCATAGTTTGTGTTACGTTGGCATCACGACAGAATATTTGTTCACGAAGTTATAATTGGACCAATCTTCAAATGACTATTTTGGTGGACCAATTCAAATCAGTGACCCGAATTATAATTGTAAACGATAGACTTTTTGCCATCTTCTACTGTTCTACATCCCAGCGTCGCTGCTTTTCACCATCAATGGGTTTGCGTTCTTGTTTCGGTCAAGTTCCACACGCGCGGCGCTGACGGCCGTATAAGTTATAACTAATTACGATTTGAAAAAAAGAATAATTCTATTTGTTAAAGTATCAGAACACGTTTATTATATATTTTTTTTACATCATATTATATTGTTAATATACTATAATTTATTTATAAAAAATATTTAAATATTATAAATCAAACGATATTATATTATGGTTTAGCTATGGTGTGTTTTTTATATTGAATTTAAATATAATAACACATAATTTTGATATCTCAAGACAGTGACTTATAATATTTATATATTTGATTTTTTATGATTATTCGTTTTGAACAAAACTGTTTTCGAATATGAAAGATTAAGGTTGCGGTTGTTTTTTAAATTCAGCTGAGTTAAATATAATTTTAAGTTAAATATAACATCAAAATATTTAACTTTTAAATTACTAAACTCATCCCAACTCAAAACCTTCTTACACGTGTGACCCGTAACCTTTTTTAATTTAAAACATTTTTATATGTGGACCAACAACTTTTTTTAATTTTCTATAAAAAGTATCTTAATATTTAAATACACTTTAAACTTAGTTTAGATAGGTTCTACATAACTCTCTCTACTACTTAACTCACTACTATTCATAAAAAATTCAACTCAGCTGAACTTAGCACAACATCCAAACGCAATCTAAAAATCACTAAACAAAAAAAAGTATTGGAATATTGATAATGGAATGAATATTCCCTAGTTTGTAATCACTTATAAGAGAAATTTATATCTATGATCGATTACATTCTGGTATGTACTCATATAAAACATGATATCATAAATCAAAATAATATATTTGAAGTTTCACCAGTACACTATTTTTTTTTTTTTTGTGATTGGTCTAGTTTTTGCTATTGCCAACATTCTCTACAAACAAACATCCATTTGAATCATTCATATCATATATACTAAATACATGCATCTTTTATCTTTGAATCATTCGACTAACCGTTGAAAGGTGAATCTCAAATTCAACATCAATAGATTAAAATGATAAAATGTTATTGAATTTAAATAAAATAATTGTTATAGGGTCGTGCTACTGTGACGCACAATTCTTAAATAAAATAAATGTCCACTAGTTTATTCTATTTTTTAAATATTTAAAAATACACAAATTCATTAATAATGACTTTTTTTAAAACATTCTTAAAGAATAAATAAAATACGCTAGCATTCAAAACTAGAGGACACTCTATGATTTTGTACCGAAGGTGCACCCATTCGGTCCCTGTAGAAGAATGACCCTATAATTAATAATATTTTTACGTTAGACACATTTCATGACTTTGAATTTAAATTTGAATTTGAATAAAATTAGTTGCATCAAATAGGGATCTTTGGTAACAATTCTGGTCTCATCTAATTCTATTTTATTTTATTTTCAAACATTATTTAAATATAAATACTTTTAAATTAATAATTATAACTTTTTAAATTAATCATTACAATTTTTTTAAAATTTTAAATAAAAAACAATTTAACTTATTCAAATTTAAAATAAAAATTATATTTTAACAATATTTTAACTTTATAATATTTTTTATTCAATTTTTTTCTCATTTTTTAAAATTTTAAAAAAATTTATCTCAAAATATCTCATTATTATTCATAAATTATCTTATTAAAATATCTCATTTTTCAAATTACAGTTACATACCGTACCTGTTGGTCATTGTTATGATATTCTCGATTGTGGCTAAACGAATAGTATAAACTTGTTGACAAATCCAATGTAAGTAGAGATCTACATAAAAGTCTAAAGAAACAATATAATAAATCAATGAAAGTGTGACAGCTATACATTAGAATGATTAAACCAGAAAGCAGCAATAATAATCATTAAATTCACTTGTTAAAATGAATAATATTTTGGAGACTATTGGTGCATGATACTCTATCTTATCTTTTGGTACAAGGGACCCCTTATTTTGTCCCCCACTTTAATGGATTCGATTCTTCTAAACTACTCATCCGACATATCTAATTCCAAATAAAAATGAATAAAGTACTATAAGCACAATGAAATTTTACAAAATAAAATTTATAAATTAGTATGATTTCATATTATACGTTAATTTATTTTACTATATAAATAGCTTTATATTTTAATATATTACAATAAGTCATGTCAATTTATTATAAATTTATTTTTAGCATGATTTCATGTGATACCTTAAATTTATTTTATAATATAAATAATTTCATTAATTCAGCATACTACAACAAATCATATCAATTTATTATAAGTTAACTTTTGTAAAATTCCTCTAAACCAAGACATTTTTCAAAAATTAAAATAAACAAACAAGGCCTAAGTCAAATCTGGATTGAAGAGTAAAGAATACTCTTTTTATAACAAAATCCTCCCGACTTATTTCAATATCCAAATATTATAAATATAAATATTTTTTAATTTCAAATTTCAAATTTTGTTATCTAATCATTATAATTCTCTCAAAATTCTAAACAAAATATAGAAAATAATTTAACTTTTTTAAATTCCAAAATAATTATATTTTAATAATATTTTAACATTAGAATATTTTTATTCAACTTATTCTCTTTTTTTTTTAAAAAACCCTATAAAATATATTAACTCAAACTATTTTATTATTATTCATAAACTATTTTACTATTATTCATAAATCATCTCATCTCATCTCGTCTCTTCTCAAAATTAATCTTAAATGGTGGCAGAAAATCACGTATATATCTTGCTTGGACAAAAGTAATGCCTTCTGATGATTTTAGTGCTAAATTATTTTGCAGATATTGTTACTTGTTAGGCGATGTTCGAGAGGTGTTATGAAGCCGAGCCTTTCAACGTTTTGCTGGACCTTTCTCTTAGATTTTGGCTTGGCTTACTTATTTTATTCATACAATGCGTGACAGCATATTACCTAGGAGAAAAAAAAAGATGGATGAACTGTCCTTTTTTTTTATTATTTATTTTTAAATTATTTGTATCGCAAGATCTAGTTTCCTCTCTCAGTTTGTACGTGCGTGCTTGTCCAAATTTACTGTAATTTAGCGAGGTCCCTGTCTCTCAAAGATAAACATTAGGAAAGGGATTAGCTTTCAAGTGTGATTTCTCCGAGGCACGACGGCAATAATCTCATATTCACGCGCTGTAATATATTATATAACTGTAGTATTTATCTTCTCGTTTTTTTTTTTTAATATTTTGATAACTTATATTCTATCTAGATAATTTTTAAAATAATTTTCTCAATGCCCATTCTCCCAATGTTATTGTAGATTAAATAAAAAGATCTTAGACATCTATGTAATTTATCATCAATTAAATAATTAACATTATTTCAATGCCCTTTGGCACAACATAAGGTCGGATATTCAATTAAATGAGAAGAAAAAGGTCTTCTACGTTCTTATCCGGTTCGGAAATATTCAATTATAGAGTAATGAGACCCACACAATATATTTCATAATAATTTTATAACATATATTTTAAAGTGAAGGTATTTTTGTAAAGTGATGTTATTTTCATAAAATATTTTACTAAACTACCATTCATTTTAAAATATAATTGTATAATGTGTTGTGAAAATTAATGTGTTTATCATTTTTCATTCAAGTATTTGGATATCTTGGATAGAAAATAATTTACACATAATATTTTTTACAACACTTTACACACTTATATTTTAAATGAGGAATATTTTTATAAAACATCTTATAAAAGTAACATAATTTTATAAAAATATACTCATTTTATAATATTATTATACAATATATTGTGTATATATCATTACTCATAAGTGTTTATTTTTCAAGCAAAAAAACCCTTGATAGTAATTATAATGTAAGTGCAACTACTGCAAAGAGATTTAATTTATAAAAGTGATATTTTATATTGATGGAGTTTAATGTAACACGCTAAATATATTTTACAATTTAACGTATTACGATCGGTTTATAAATTTATTTTTATAAAATAATTTTATGAATAAAATATTTTTCAATAAGGAATGGATAGTAGCCATTTGGGTGTTAAAATATGGAGTAATTAATTATTAGTAATAATTCTGAAACAATTTAATAGTGAATTATATTGAAACAAATATTTTTCAATAACGAATGGTTTTTAAACAAGCGGTCATTTATAGGATCCGCATTCTTCGGGGAGATGAGCTGAATTCGGAACTCGATACCATTAAAATTAATAAATAAAGATGATCACATCGTAATAAGATTTGCTACAATCTCAACGAGGCAACCTACTTTGGAACATTGGTTAAGACTTTCTACCCACAAGATTGAAAACAACGTCCTCCACGAGAGTGAGAGAGACAGGAGGTTATAAAAAAAAAAAAAAAAATTATTTATTTCTTAATTATAGATGACATGGTGCTGTCATCCTATCATAAATTTATCTAATATAACATCTTATGATATGTTGAAAGTATGACTGCATCGCATGCCTGTAATTTAAAAATATATAATAATTATTCAAAAAAATTCAATGTGAAATAGCATTTGATACCTACATAACACTTTTTACACATAATGATATTTTTATAAAATGATATTATTTTTATAAGTAATTTTAAAAAATATTTATTATTTAATACATAATTTTGTAAAATATTGTCTAAAAAGCGTTATGTGTTTATGATTTTCTTTTGATAAATTAGGAAGGTGTCGGTTGAAAAGGAACGGAACGACTTTGTGCGGGTGGAGATGGGTGAGTTGTTAAACTGGAGGGCTACCAAGGCACCAAATCCAACATGGTGGGGGATGGAGTGTAAATAGGGTAACACTTGCGTTGCTTTTTACTTCGGAAAATCCACCCAAGAGATGCCGAAAGGATAATTCCGTGACAAGATCTAAACCCAGGTTTAAAAAAAGCCTTAATTATTCAGAGTCTCGAGAGCCTTCACCAAAAAAAAATCCGCTTTATATATAAAAAAGAAAAATACTTGAGTTAGATTATATAAAAATAATTTATGGAATGATATGATTTGATATAATACGTTAAATTGTAAAATTAATTTTATTATCGATATAATGAATTACGTGATTTGAAATGATTTTGAAATGCACTAGGTCAGTTTTTTTTTAAGAAAAATGTTGCTCTTACCATTGAGACTTCTGTTAAGAATTTTTTTTATTTAATAATGAAGAAAATATGTCTTTTACTGATGTTGAAAATTTTTTATTTGTTAAAAAAATATTTAAAAGTGTTAAAAATATATATGTAAAAAAAAAAAAAAAAATCCAAAATGCACTAGTAGGAACCCTACAGCCACCCTTTTTTTAATTGGTGTTCCAAATTCTGAAGACAAAACGATGAATGCTCATGAGTGCATTGAGTGGCAGTGGGTACCGCCCAACTGGACCATGAGTTTATAACCCAATCTTAACGGCGGATACTTGCCGTCCCAAAGCCTATTTCAAGGAAGGTTGTAAGGTAGGTCACCAATGTTTAACCTAAGGAAAATTATAAACACACGCTCAATTTGTTTCATTCAATCTCATCACATCAGTGCCAAAGCAAGTATGCAAAATCTGGAAGTTGGTTTCTATGTAAAAAAGCATGATAGAAGTAGTTCTTTTTACAACACATGGAAACCAAACCGAATGCAAAGACATAGTCTATTCTATATGTCCCAATGCAGTGGAAATAATATTTAATGCTCCTTGCCTCCTTCAAAAGCTTCGGCTGATTCAGATGTTAACTTTTTGGTATACACGCGGTGACGCCTTTCTCTCCCATAGATAACCCAGAAGATCAGTGAGAGCATAACTGAAGTGGAGACCATCACCAACCCTATATAGATCCATCCACTGTATCGCCGCAGACCGGGACAATGGTCTCTATGTATTTTGCTGAATGTTTCCCTCACAAATGTGCAATCTTCAAGTTCAACAAGGAAAGGTGCATAATTATACAAGGCAAAGCTAACATTTACTCCGGCAGTCATCTGGTTGTAGAAGGTCGGGGTCAAACGCCCTGTTGTGACACATATCTCGGTTGCTGAAACTTGGCAGACATAGTTCATCCAAACCTGCATGATTTAAATGAAAGGCTTCCTTTTTTATTCTGGCACTGGAGAATGGCCTCCAGATGCTTTGCTAAATTGGTACATGTGAAAGTAGAATTTGGAAACGAGACTATTTGATCATTGGGAGTATGAAGAGGACCGACTTCTTACCTCTGTTGCATTGGTCAAGTCCACTTCACCAGCAGTGCAAGCTCGATCCGTCAAGTCGGAATAAAATGGGTTACATAGGAGGGGTATCTTCGGGCCGGATTGGTTGTAGTACAACGGTGTGAAGTTGGGGGCAAAATTTAAGTTCGAGACATTGGTAATGACCTCGTTAAGTAAATTGACAAGCTCAGAAGTGACTTCCTTGCTCCGCATCAATGTCTCTTGTGCAGCTGCAGTATCCACACATGGAAGTATATCATCTAAAGCTGTATGAGAAGTAGGATTTTGAGTCCATTCATCCATTGCAACACAAGTGTCTGCAGCTACACTAATAGGTAAAAGGGGAAAAGATCAGCGTCTGAGCTAAAATATTATCATCAAAAGAATGAACCTGATAACTAACACATGTAGCAGCAAACTGAAGTTGATAATTCTGAAGTGACGTGGAAACTTTAGCACTTGAGCACTGCGACCATGGATTTTTTTTTTCTTTTTTGTTGTAATGCTGAGAACTGATATTCCTATTGAAGAGAGAATTTGTGTATACTATACGCTTATTGAAGATATTTTTGCACAACAAGCGAAAGAAAATCCATTTTCCTTTTGTTTACAGTTTAGTTAAGATTACTGTGACAAAAAGATGTCAAATCTCCTCTATAGTGAAGAACAAAATTATGCTTGGCACTTCATGTCATGGCTCTGCCTGCAATCTTTATGAGCCACCCCCATTGGTCTTTATTTTGACGAACATGACGAACTTTCTAAGGACCAACCGTTCATAAGTTCATAATAAATTTAATTAGCCTCGATTTAGCACAATGCTGAATAAAGATGTAGGCGAACAGCAAATGACGAAACTAAGAATAGACTGACGAGATAACACCCTTATCATCCTTAAAATAGAGCCATAAGGACTCAGAATTAACAGTAATCGTTCTTGAAATACTTGCAGTCAAATGGAGTGCAGAGAGTTGCCAATCTAGACTTTGTAACCATTTTATTAGAAAGTGATGAGCAACATGGATTGTGGCAAAGGATACGAAATGTTCAATTAGTATAACCACACATAGCTTTGCAAGTATATATGGGCAGCAAGATATCTAGAAGAAAACTGTAAGCGTTACACATTGTCACAAAACTTACTTGTGTAGGAGAAGAAATATGCCGCACATGATAAATGTTCCTGTAACAAGTACCCACCCAGCGACCACCAGGCTGCAACAAATGCAGCATTTGTTGGAGCGACATGAACGAGGGAAATAACATAAAAGGAAAATGCAGTGCTGGACAAGATTCTCTTACTCACATGTAAACAAGAGACTGCATGCCAAATATTGAGAATACTGAAGCAAACGCAAAGAGTACAAAAAAGAATTAGGATCTCTGCGGAAAATGTTTTAAATTTATGAAGTTAATCATACATAGCATTGCCAAAAGGTGATTGACAAGGCTTACAGAGTCCAAGAAATGTCAAGACAAGCATAATAGCTGCGATTATGATGAGTGCCAGTCTCCTGCAAGAACATCACCATATTCATTTTAGCATTAAGATACGTCTCAGAAGGACACAAAATAGAGAAGGCAAGACTTAATTCTTCATTACACAGAATCCAAGAGATCGCGAATGTCGTCTGAATTCTTCACTGTTCGGTCAGCAAGGGTACTAGCAGAAGAATTAATTTTTGTTTCAATCAGGTCAATATCAGTTTGAACATTTGTAGGTAAAAAAATTCGATCTATTCCAATCTGCTTAGCTGCACCAAGATAACCAGACACACTTCTAAGCTTCTCAACTGTGAAATCTGCCTGAACCACGACATACTCCAATGTATTCGTGGTACTACTGTGGAACCTCCCCTGACCAGCATATAAAACAACGCATCCAACACTGTAACCACAGTATAGCACATCGAGTTATTACAAAAGTGGAACTTGAGAGAGAGAGAGAGAGAGAGAGAGAGGATTTACATGGCTGCAATAGTGAAGATTACGAGGAAGATAAGAGAGAGAGCATAAGCCGTCCTGGAATAGCCATAAGGCTCCCTTTTACGACAGAAAGAACAGACACAGATGAGACATAAGCACATTCCAAGTGCAAGGAACCAGACTGCAGCGATGACAAACAAGGGAACTGCAGTAAAACCCACAGACTGCATTTTCAAAAAAGAAAAGGAGACGGGGAAATAAGTTAAGAATAGGAATACAGCAGTTCAAACATAACAAAAAACCAATATAAGTACAGATAAAATGTTATTAGAAGTAAATTAAACTGAATTCCGAAATTAATCGAAAGAAACCCAGGGAAAGGATTTGTGTACATAGGAAGCAAATTGCAAATAAGATAATTGATAATAAATCAAAAGCATCAGTAAATTGATCATGAGAGTGATGAGACCAAGACCTCTATGGAAATGTGAAACAAATAAAATTTTGAGACTTGAAACTTGAGATGAATCTTATCTAACGAAAATCAGAATATTCTCCCACTATAATTGGAAAGGGAGCTGGATAGCACATGCTTGTTTTATTAATATAATTTTCCTTTTATATACATTGTATGCACTTTCTGCCAATCCCAGCCTTAAATCCATTCTAATAGTAATACCACATATCCATAAGTTTCAACATACAATTGAAAAGGTTCCTAATTTTCTTAAAATATATATATATAATATATATAAAAGAAGAAGAAGAAGAAGAAAAGACAACCGGGAGATCTCATATAAAGAAAAAGGTTTGGAGCAAACTTTCTTATGAAAGAATTAATAAATTCACGATTAAAACATCATTTTCTGCTCCTTTCTATTTTTCATTTAAACGTTTCTTTTTTATAGATTGTGCTAGAGTAAAGACACTTGATGATCAAAATATTATTCATTTAACGACATGTGACCAACATTCCCTACCACAGTTTTTTTTCCTTTCTAAATCTAGATTGCTCCTCAACCCACCTGTAAATTTATCCAGAAACAATACAGTAGTACTGCTAAATACAAGCCTCCTACTGTATCAAGTTTTACTTGATGGCATTCATTCCCTTGAAACAATAGTGTCTCCCGTACTGTACCACCACAGGTTAAGACAATATATATCATGATTTAGCACCAACCCCACCTCTCTACCAGACCGAGGCATGCCCGAAAAAGAGGATACAAAAGTAAAACTCATACTGGCAATCAAAGCCATCCGTGTTGTTAAAAAAAAAAAAAAAAACCATCCGTGTTCAAGACAGCTATCTAGGACAAGAAAACCAGCCTAATTCGTAGGAGGTAGTTTGAGAAACTTACAGCCCAGTAATGGCGCTCACTGATATTCCATCCTTTGGTGTACTTTTTGAACCCATTGAGAGGGTCTTTTCGGTATGTTCTCTTTGAAGCCAAGACATATGATGAGCTTTCAATAGGTGCAGCAGTGGGACCCTCCACGAGAGACCTCCAACTCCCCTGCGAGTGATCCACACCATATTTTCCTTCATTTTCCCAACCTGGAAAGGAGAGAAGATTTAAGAAGGAAAGAAACAATTATCTTCCACGCAAACAGCGCCAATGTGGTAGAAAAAGGAAATTTATTTTGGCTCCTTTGTTGGTGATCGTAAAAACACAGAGTACAGAGAAACAGGAACACTATATAGATATTCTCTAATCTTACATTTTCTCAGCAGCCAAACAGGAAAAAAAGAACGAAGAGTAGTACCTGCAGTGGGCAGAGTTTGGAGGGGTGAAGAGCGAGAATCCCCGTGTGAAAAGGAAAAGAAAGTAGCAGAGTAAAGGAAGAGAAAAGTGGCCAGAAAAGAAGACGTTAGAGACCAAAAACATGACATTATGAGAGAGAAGAGACAGAAAGAGAAACAGAGAGCTCTGCTTGCGCACCGGGTTTTGAGAGAGAGAGGTAACGGTCGGTGAAGTGGGGAGGAGAGGGAGGGAAGTGAGCTGTGAGAGTGGGACTGTGGGAAACTCCCTCCCCGGTTAGCCAGCCAAGCACCACTGTGTTGGGAACCTTTTTGACTGAATTACCCCTTCTGCATTTTTACTTTTTTAGCCAACATTTTTGTTTTCGGCCACACAATTTACCCTTTAAAATTTATTAAATCTTTGCCTAAATGAAACAAAGGGATCCCAATAATTGTCCCAATCTAAATTCCTAATTAAAAATAAATAAACTCTGAAATTAAATAATGAAGCGCATTTCTGTAATTTACGAGCCCAAAGCCCACGAGAGGGTCCGCCTCATAGTGATTGTAGTGACATCAAGTGCATCTCAACATACCCTGGTGACCTGGCCTGACTTATTCATTCAAAAATAATAAATGGTGAATTTTATACACCATACTAATATTTTATTTTTATCTTATTAATTATGATATAGTATATTTATCACAATTAAATGATTATTTATTATAAATTTTTTTATTATCTAATGATAATAAATGTGTCACATACCACTTAGTATGATCAAAATAGGATGAGAGTGTGATGTATATCATTACTTCTTAAATTATAAATTTTTAATCAATAATATCAAAAAATGTTATATTTAGAACTTGTTTTTTTTCATAACCATTCTCATTTATTTTATTATTATAATTTTTTTAAAATTTTCATACAAAATAAAATAAATAATTTATTTTTTTAAAATTTTAAAATAAAAATAATATTAAAAAATATATATTTTAATAATTTTTTATTTCAATTCATCTATATGCGAAAATAAATAAAGTCTTAATATATTGAAAGTGAAGAGAATCATTTTTAATTATTTCGTGTTTGACAATTAAAGATTTCGGAAATGTTTGTCAAAAAAGTGAGCTTGATAGGGCGATGAAATTCAAAAAGTTAACAGAAGGGAGGGACCCAAAAAAGGCATAGCACTAGGAGAGCTCATTCCCCAAGAAATTTTCGCTGTTGCTATTGACTCAAGTGAAAATGCCATTCATTCATCCCCGTAATTTCAGCTTATTTTTCTGTCGTCCTGCTGTTCCCCACCTTTTCGAATTTCGAACTACTGCTTTTCGTTTTGTTTGTAATTTTTATTGTAAATTCTAGTGTATAATACCATCACCATAATTCAGAAAAATTAAAAAAAATGTTGCAAAGAGATTCGTACCATGGAATATGTAACGAGACACGTTAATTGTTTATTAATTAAGGTACGTTTGTAAATTAAATCAAACTTAAATCATCTTAACTTATTATTATAATTTTTTTAAATTTTAATATAAAATATAATAAATAATTCAATTTTTTTAAATTTTAAAATAATAATAATATTAAAAAAATAATATTTTAATAATATTTTATCATCTCAATTCAATTCAGTTCAACGTTCAAATACAGTCTAAAAGTATTCGTCAATATGAATTGCTTTAGAAATTAAAGAATACGTGTGAACAGTTTATTACTTGTACATGCCTTCCGATCGAACGTAAAATACAATAGAAAGTGCGAACCTTTGTAGGGCCGCCAACTATTTGGAGCAAGAAAAAAAAACTAGTTTGTCCACCAAACATGACCGCTCAACCGCTCAATTTGACCGTTTAAAAAAAAATTATTTTTACTTAATAATTAAAAAAATAATTTTAAATATATTAGTGTATTTTTTTTATTTTTTAAAAATATTTAAATATATTAAAAATTTTTGAATAAAAAAATAAAAAAAAATTATAGAATGCAACTATCAGTCAAGTAGAGTGGACTACTCTCGACAGAGTAGCCCGACTCTTTGGAGCAATCGTACTCAGAACAAGCAGTTTCCACAATAAACAGCAACATCAGTAGAGTGGCTGCCAGAAACGTAAGACGTGGCCAGGAAGAGAGGATAAAGTTCTTCATGTTCATGTTGATCCTCACTTTCCAACTTTTGGAATAATAGGTATTACCATCTTCAGTAGCCTTAGAGCTTTGATAGAAAGACTAATTCTACTATAAGGTCACTTAAATTTCTAACATCATACATCAGTTGAGCTGATTTTGTTTATTTTTATTTTCAAAACGCATCGTTAGACAGAGATTTCTCTCCACGTTTTCCTCATTCTCCACGTTTGCTCCATTTGAAATTTTGATTCTCCTCCATTTCGTGCCCTCTCACTGTGTTGCAGTACATCTACCTCTAATCGACCAAAGAATGACAGATTTGGTAGGCTGTTGTGAAGCTCTTCTCTAACGTTCCTATTTTTCAGCCCTCTCTCTCTCTATTGCAATCTCTCTCTCTCTCTAAAAAATTGTAGTAAAATACAAAACTTTCGTTATTGCTGGGTTAGAAGCTTTTGGCATACCTCCTAGAAGGGGACGAAAGTTGGTCTTGGGTGGAAAGGTGTAGTAATTTTTGGGTTAGGTAGATGGAAACACCCTTCCTTGGACTTAAAAAAAAAAAAAAAGAAGAGAAAAGAATCGATTTCTTAAACCCAGAAATTCTTACTCTTCCTTATTGCTGGTTATTGAAACGAGTAATGCTATACACACAATACATTATACAACACATTGTGTATAAATTATTTTTCTATTGAAACACCCTTCCTTATTCCTTCAATAAAGACAACACTTTATTATATTATTTCTTCAAACAAGAAATAAACAGATTTCTTCTATTAAGAATAATTATTAGAATGATTTATTCTACCATTAGAATGATTAAGAATAATTTAGACATGCCCATTCTTTCTATGATAGTTTTATAGAAAAAGTGCGAGAAAAAAAAAATTATATGATAGTTTTATAGAAAAATATTTGAAAAACTGAGGAATGTTTTGTTTTTTCTTGTATTGTCGTTCTATGAACTCAATTGAAATAGCGTGATGGATAAAGAAGAAGATGAAAGGCCACCCAAGCCTTCTACATCAAATCTACCGACTCAGGTATGATACACATTGGTCATTTATAAATGTCATTGTGTTGATATTACCAATTAGTTAGTAATTTTTATTTGTGTATTATATGGATATTATGGTCTAGAAAATATAATTATCCTCCATTTATGATGCATCCAAATGCATATCTAAATTCATGTACATACGCATGTGGTAGCCATGTAAATTCCTTACTAATTTTTTAAATGTTTTCTTACGTGCATTTCAACGGTTCTAATGTCGTGCTTAATTATAACCCTCGTCAATGCAACATTTACAACCAATGTTCGTCTACCCTCTTTTGAGTAATGCGGAGGAGTTGAGCCGTGTTTAACAAACAAAACTGGTTGAACTGTCTCTAATATAGGAATTTTGAAATTTTGGAACATGTGAAAAATTTTGAAATTTTGAGCTGTCTCTAGTCTTTATTTTTTCTGTGGGAGATTTTGGAGTTTTGGGACATCTTTTTCTATACTAGTTGGTCCATCAAAGCACTAAGCTTTAGTGTGATTGGTTGAAAGTTAAATTAATTATTAAAGTTGATTATTTGAACACAGGCTCAATCCCTGCCTCGGATTTGTGATTACTTGCACATAGGCTCAATCTCTGCTTAACAGGTTTTAAGAATCTCAATTTCTTGGTGTGAAAATCTGTAGAAACAGGAATGCAATAGAACAAAAGTCAAATGTTGTGTTTGCACGTTCTGTTCTTCTACTGGATTACATCATACTGGAATGGATTACATCATACTACCTAAAATAAGATTGTCAAAATAAGGAATGAATTCCATCATACTGGCCTTCTACTTTTCCCAAGATTATAACAAAAATTATTACAATTGATAACACTCAGTATATACACAGAAAAATACGTGCACATCTATTCTCTCTTGTCCAATTTTTCTCCTCTACTAATTAGCATCTTGCTTCTCCCTGCATATAATTTGAGAATTTCAAACTACTACTTTTCATTTTGTTTGTAATTTTTATTGTAAATTATAATACCATCACCATAATTCAGAAAAAAAAAAAAAAAAGGTTGCAAAGAGATTCATACCATGGAATATGTAACGAGACACGTGAATTGTTTATTAATCAGGATCCGTCAACACGAATTGCTTTAGAAATTAAAGTAAATTAAAGAATACGTGTGAACAGTTTAGTATTTGTACAATCCAATCGAACGTAAAATACAACAGAAAGTGCGAACCTTTATAGGGCCGCCAACAATTTGGAGCAATCGTACGAAGAACAAGCAGTTTGCACAATAAACAGCAATATCAGTATAGTAGCTGCCAGAAACGTAAGACATGGCCAGCAAGAGAGGATAAAGTTCTTCATGTTCATGTTGATCCTCACTTTCCAACTTTTGGAATAATAGGTATTACCATCTTCAATAGCCTTTAGAGTTTTGATAGAAAAATTTCTTATTTTTTGCATACAATTTGTTGTACGTGTATTATAGTTTGATTAAAGCAATGTATGTATTTTGTAATATTTTTAGTAAATTAGTTTAAATAATATAATATGTAATGTATTGCATCGTGTATGTCGCATGCATTTTACATGATGAATATTGATTTTTTTTTATATGCATTTAGTTAAAAAGTTAATTAATTATTTATAGGCTTATGTTGTATTAAGAGAGTTGAGTTTTCTTTGCTCTTTTAAAGGCCATCAACTGATTTTAATTCTCAACCACCACTATATGTGTTCCTTGTAGCATGAAATTTTCCTACTAAGAATAAAAGAGATGTATATTGTTTTCTATTGAGAATATAATTTGAAATTTCAAATTGAGACAAAATCTTTGAAGTCTAATTAATAATAAATAAGCTTTTGTAATTTAAAAAAAAAAAAAGAAAAAAAGGTACAACCTGAACCTGGATTTTCGAGTTTCAAAATCTGGATTCATCTAGGTTTTGGCTCAGGTCTGACTCGGGTTAACCCGACCAAGTTTCGACTAGGGTTTGAAATAGAGATTTCAGTCCGAGTATATCTAGGTTCCAGACTGGAATCCGGATGAACAATCGTATAAACAGTTTATTACTTGTACATGGATGCCGTCCAATCGAACGCGGTAAAATACAATTAACAGAGAGTACGAACCTTTATAGGGCCGCCCACAATTTGGAGCAATCGTACGAAGAATTACAAGCAGTTTCCACAATAAACAGCAATATCAGTATAGTAGCTGTCAGAAACGTAAGGCATGGCCAGGAAGAGAGGATAAAGTTCTTCATGTTCATGTTGATCCTCACTTTCCAACTTTTGGAATAATAGGTATTAGCATCTTCAATAGGCTTGTCAAGAATCGGAACTTTCGTTGCTCTAACAGATTTTGTCATCCCATTCCAAAGGGTTGCCACTTCTGCATCGCTTTTGAGGCGGTTCAAGATAATCCCTGCCTCTCGAAGAATCCTCACATCTTGTTCCGTATCAATTATTCCATTCATAAACTCTGTGTAACGTGTAAAAACCATCACCTCTGGTGCAATACATGCCTCATAAGCCACAAGGTTCCTGAGCACAACATCGGAATTATCATCTAAGTGAATAATTGGAAGGTAAAATGTCCCAGAAGACTTGTCGAAGTTTATGGTTCTCAAGCCACCCTTGACTGGACGAAATTTGACACCAATTTTATGAAGTTGCGTCACACTTGGGATTGCAATCTCGTCGACTGAAGGACTTTCGTCGCTAATATGATTAAAAGACGTGCCTCCCAGTTTTTCTGCCACATTCTCTGCGGAAGATAGTATATTGGTTACAGTACTATTCTTTGCCCGACCCGATATCCGTGAGAGTATTGAAAGTTCCGATGCAGCTAAACGTTTGACAACTTTTGACTGGAAAATTCTCTTGAGAATGCGAAGCGGGGCGAATAATAGAAAACATACCGCTATCAAGATTGATTTCATCGCTTTTCTAAACCAGCCAATCTCTTCATCCTGATCTTCCATCTTCTCCTGTTGATCAAAATCAGCTACGAGTGTCAATTTTGGCACAATCATGTAGTAAAGAAGATCTAGCAAATGGGCTCTCGTGAAACATTCTTCCGTAAAATGTTGATGATTGATGTACTTGATGGGTGATAGATACTTGCAAACTCCCAATAGTATGGAGCTCAATACTGCGTCCTGATCTTCATGCTCAAAAAAACCGTGGACTTCTTTGAGCAAAAAGAGAGGTATTTGGTTTTCCATCATGATAACATCCTTGAGTACATGAGTACGGTATGCGTTTTTCTTCCGCGTGCAGTTGTTTTGATTACTCATATTAGACGAGATTTCCATAACTTCACGAGCTTCTGAAAAGTAGGTTTGGAGACAATCCAACAAGAAGGAAGAATCGATGGCAAATATCCATGAGAGTGTTTCTTGGTCGAACTCCAAGAAACGTCGATGGTAGCAAGCTCTGATGACGCAATCCCTTTCTGCAATGCGGCTAACCAAGTCGTGGAATTTGATTTGTTTGAAGTTCTTCAACATTCTTTTAGCTGAATCCAGTTTGCAGCGCTCCATCTCCAAGAGTTGAGGCCGCTTGTGATGGTATGGGCCAAGGGCTACGAGTTGTGGAGTGTATGTTTCCGGTTTGCTAGACATTAGGGTTGTAGGAACGGTGAAGATGGTAGTTATAGGAACATCTTCATGATCGTCGTCCTCTTTGAGGCCTTCTTCTTCTAGGGCTCGACTTATCTGTATAACCCATTGATCATGAATACCATCGGAACCTTTTGGTAGTTTCATGGCTTTTAACTCAGAGGATCGTATGATGATCTACTGAATCGGGGAAGGAGATGGTGAAAGAGAAAACATGCTTAATTAGAACGGAGAGACGCCGTGTGTTTCTCTATGTAAAGATCTTACCCTGATCAGGCACCCTTTTTATAATGGATTGGAGAGATTTTGGAGGACAAGACAAATCATGCGATTGATCGAAATTACGAAGATAACATTATATTACTTTGATTTTATCTGACGTGCGCTCAATCTAGTGCAGGTAATCCTTATCCGATATATATATATATATATATATATATATATATATATACTACCTTTGAATTATATATTATTTTTGAAATTCCAATTAGGTTTTGGTGGTCTATAGTCAAACTTTGGAATCCTGAATACTAATTCATGTCTCAGGCACACCAACACATGCAATATTTTCTTATCAAAAACTCGGCGGTCAATCTGTCCCAATTAGTACGGAGTTGAAATTTTCAATGATTTGCCATCTAATTGTTTGGACATTCCCCAGTTGATCAAGGTATCAACTGAACGTATGTACGGCCATGAAAATTATAAACTGATGCATGAATGCAGCTAGATAGGGACGTTCGTACGTAGCTTCCTTACCTTTTTCCCTGATTTGTTTTTTGGGTTGTGTAGACCTTCATCGTCAATAATTCAAGAATGGAATAGTAGTACTATCGATCATCATCTTGCTACTCTGTTCTCTGTAGATGAATATGATAAGATCAATAAAAATAAAAAAATAAATAAAAATATAAGAATGATCCTTATAAGCGTGTTTGAACAGGTTTGTGGGTTTTATTCTTCTAAATAAAATATTGATACAAATTTGGAAAAGTATGAAAAAAAAACCTGTCATATTTCTGTGTTGTCTAAACTTGTGCAACAAGTAAAATTAAAAACGACAAAAAAAGAGGGGAAAAAAGAAGAAGAAAAATACAGCAAGCCGTGTTGAAAGCACGTACGCCAGCCTTTTATATATATATATATATATATATATATATATATATACATACTAGCAGTAGGGTAACGTCCAAAGGATGTTTGCCTATTTTTTATTTTTATTTTTATTTTATTTTTACTTAGTGATTAAAGAAGTGTTTTTTAATGATGTTGTAAATTTTTTATTTTTTTAAAAAATATTTATGATGATTAAAAATATACTAAAAAAAAGAAAAGAAAAATAAAAAAAATGAAATACACATTCAGGATACATTTTCGGATTACTTTTTCGGTAGCTGTATCAGTTCTTTTTAGCTAATTAAGAATATTAGCATGTTTAAATTATGTTAAAACTTTAATTATTTATATAGTTTTACTTTTTTAAAAATATTTAACAAAATTTCATCATTTATTTAATGATGAAAGATTAGTATTTTATAAATTAAATTTGATAATTTATTTATGATATGATATTTATATATTAATTATATATTTAAATTATTATTTAAATTAATAATGATGAAAGATTATTAATTTAAATTCTTTACTGAAATTTTTTTTAATTTTTTTTTACTTAATGATTAAGTAAGTGTTTTTAAATGAATATATATTTTTTTTTATTTTTAAAAAATATTTAAATAGTTTAAAAAAATAGTGAAAGAAAAGATAAAAAAAATAAAAAAAAGATTTTGTGTGTTCGGTAGAGGCTTTTTGTAGAAATACGTAGCAACGTCCATATCAAAATACTGTTCACGTGAACAGTAATTACTGTTTATTACTCGTTTATTTATTTATTTTAAAGACAAAGAAACTTTTATTATTATTTAGATTATTTAAAAAAACTTAAAAAAATGAAAATAACTTGAATAATAATTCCTATTTATTACTGTTCACGTTATACATGTTAAAAAAAAAAACGTTATACATGCTAAAAAAAATTTTTAAAAAATAAAATAACGTAAACAGTAACATTATAGACGCTTTTAAGATATAGGCAGATATATATATATATATTATATAATTATTCGTCATTTTCCTGTAATTATAATTAGAACTTATGGGACGATCTGTCAGCTTTTTCCTATAAATATAAATGAGATGGCCGACTATTCAAATTGACATAAATGCTGCATTATATTTAGCTGCTGTTCTGTGCGTGTGAAATATACATATATACATATATATATATATATATACACACACAGTGACACAGAGCTGACCCAAATTACCCAATAAAGAGACAATAATGAATTTTTTTGTCTCCTCAAAAAAAAAAAAAAAAGTGAATCAAGTCATGTATTGGCGTTTAAACTTTAAAAAAAAAAAATTGGTTTCAGATAAGAATAAGATCCATTGGCACTTTGAAAATGGCAACAGTACTACCATGCATGCTACCAAAGATTATTGATCAAATTAATATATGTTTCAAATTCCCATTGACACGTACATATTATTTAGTAATATTAATTATGTGTACAAAGTAGTACAACTTTAGTCTTTAGCACACATGATAACAAATTATAACTGAAATTTAAATGTACCAAAAAAAGAAGAAAATAATGAAACATTATGTCAAGTGTTCATGAACAGAAAATGATAATTAATCATGGAGAATTTGGACATTAGGACGTTATTTGAACCCCTATTTCCAGCCACTACAAAACACGCGCCATGTACAAAAACAAAAAGGGAGGATACTTTGAGTCATGCGGGGTTTTGGATATTCGGAAAAGTTTAGGTTGCATTTAGATATTGAACTGAGTTAAATTAAATATTTTATGAATAATAGTAAGTTAAGATGGTAGAATGGGTTTTGTGACGTCTACTTAATATGAATTTAAATGTGTTTAAATGTTAAGATGAATTTATATATATTTATGAAAAGTTATAAAATTTATGGGTCCCACTACTACTGTTTACCTGACATATTATTTTACAGCTGGCATAGCCTGTAAACAAAAACTTGTAAAAAAATGAAAGCCGACGTAGATGCTTGCTGACCACTTATTTTATACATATATCCTTTCTAATTATAATTTTTTTTTTAATTTTAAAATGAGACAAAATGTACAATAAGAATAGTGAAATGTCTCTTTCAAATCCTTGAAACCAAGTTTGTCAGTTGTGGAGCCCTTAGATGAGTTTAAAATTGGAGTGCATTCAGTCTGCATAAAACGTTTGTTTAGATGTTGAGGGCAGTTCAAAAATAAACTCAACTCAGATGATTTATCATCCAAACGAACCTGTTTACACAAGCAAACAGAGAATAGTACTTCTTTTAATGTATATGGGAAGTTAATCAGTTTAGTGCATGCAGTTGAGGAAAACAGCTGAGCGGCTCATCGTTGAGTATTTTTGGGCTGCTAATTAGAGGCCCATAAACTAGGTTGGGCTTTCTTAAGATGCATGTTGGTTTTTACGTGTATTCATGATGTTGTGGACGTGCAATTGGCTTTCAGCAACCTGTATCAAGAAGATAAGGGGGCTCAGTGTGGCGAGAGACACATTTGATGACTGAGTTATAATAGAATGAATGAGGTATTTTAATTTTTAGATTGTTCAGAAGTAATCTCATGCGTGTTTTTTTTTATCTTTATTTATATCGATTGAGCGTGTGATTGGAATAACTTATCTTATGGCTTGGCATTCTCTAATCCTCATTGGATTGCAGACTGTTAAAGCATCATCAACGGATTAATTAAAAGTTAAATTAATTGAAGATTTAGCTATTAAGCCATAAAATGTGATCACATTAAAATAGCTAAATTCGAAATAATTGGAATTTAACTACAGTCACTTCTAAAATTATTTTCAAATTTGAAATGAATTATTCATTCATCAAATACATTTTATATTTATTATTTCTCTCTTCCTTTTATATCAATTATTTATCTCTCCATTTTAAATGACAATTGAAAAAATATAATTAGAATATGATTACTAATTAATATATAATATCATGAATAGTAAAATATGATAAAATCAAATAAATTCATAATTAAAATATTAAAATATTTTTGAAATTATTAATTACTCATTATTATATAAGGAATAAATTGATAATTCAATGTGAAAATTTGATGTGAATAGTCAAAGTCAAATCTATCTTATATTATTTTATTGTCATATAATAAAAAAATAACTATTTTAATATAAAGACTTATATAAATAGAATAGTTAAAAATTAAATTCATCTTATATTCATAAAAAATATACTTTTAACTTTAGCAAATAGAGTGCTCTTAGGGCTTCAAATCCACTATTACGCCGGGGGAATCGATATTCTAGGCGAATGTCATAAGCGGCTATCACATCGAAGATTATTTGTCGGTTACATAATTGAATTGTCATTAATGATGGTTGAATTTGAATTTTGTATTAGTATGCTTTGGCAGTTGGAGTCTTGGTTTGTGCTAAACAAACATTCAGGGTGTGTTTGAATATTGAAGTGAGTTGAGTTGAGTTGTGATGATAAAATATTATTAAAATATTATTATTATTTTAAAATTTAAAAAAATTAAATTGTTTATTATATTTTGTATTGAGATTTGAAAAAGTTGTAATGATGAGTTGAGATGAATTTGATAACCAAACGCACCCTCAATTTTTGGTTTGTGGGACTTTATGGTATGGGGCTAAGTTAACTTTATAATGCGTAATGTTAGGTACAAGTTTTAAATAAATACGTCTCATACAAGTCATTTGTAAAAAAAATAGGTCTCACAAATAAATAATAATTTTTTTTATACTTTTTTAAGGTTAAGTACAATTTTTATAAAAGCTTGCTCCGGACTTGTTTATTTCAAATTTGTAAAAATCATTTCTCATTTATAATAGAGAATATTTGGTCCTTTCACATGACATTCTCAATCCTAATGGAGTTCCTCCTCCCTTGTACCAAGATGATTAGTTACTAGTTTTAATTTCTAAAAAGAAACTAATAAATTTATGATTAATTTATAATTAATTTATAATTCTATTTAAAATGAAGAGTAATCATGTAAAATTGAGATAATTTTTTAATGAAATGACATAATTACATTAACTAATTTAAAATAAATTATAAAATAATTGTAAAAAAAAGTGCAGGAGCATCATTTTCCTTTTTAAAATACTCAAATTAAATTAAAATTCCCTTTTCATATTGAGGGTGGTTTGGTCATTACTGAATGTAGGGCTCCACTTATAAGCTTCTTTAGTTCTGAACACTCATTTAGCTAGGGTTTAGGATTTTCTTCATCGCCTCATCTGCGTCGTCGGCTTCTACGCTTCCGAAAGTACCCACAAACCCTCACCATGGCGGAACAGGTTGGATCTCTATACACCTCTCTATCTATCTATCGGAGAATATTTGAATTTGTAAGGCTGCTTTATTAATATTACGAGATCACCATTTTTGTGCGTTACAGACGGAGAAGGCGTTCTTGAAGCAGCCCAAGGTGTTCCTCTGGTAAGTAGTTGCATTTACGTTTGATTTGACTTATTTATGCTCCGTTTGTTTGCTCGGAAATCAATGCAATTTAGTATTCTGAGTGTTATCCAGTGTACACGGGCGATGCCTCTTATATCAATAAAGTTTACTTTTACCTGTAAATTTTTTTTTCGAGTGTTACGAGTTTTTTTTCGTTCTCCTCAATCAAATGTGGACAGAATAGGTACCGCATCTTTAAGTAAAAAATTTGGTAGAACACTTAGTACTATTTTGATGAAAAATTGCGTAGCTCGAAGAAGTCGGGGAAAGGGAAGAGGCCTGGGAAAGGAGGCAACCGATTTTGGAAGAGCATCGGGCTGGGGTTCAAGACTCCAAGAGAGGCTATTGAAGGTATTAACCTCGCGAGATACATTTTCATGATGCGATTCATGTCTTGTTGATTTTGTTGGCATTTATTATTTAGCTTCTATGGGTTTGTGCCTTTCGAAATGTGTTTATTGGTGTCAATGGCACAATGCCGAACTCGTTCTATATCCAATGTCTTTTGTGAGATCTTGCGATCAGTGTGTAATTTTGTTTCATGTCTGTCTTGGCTGGTTGCAATTATTGTGCTCTCAATAGTAGTGTAATCTGTTGTTGGATTTGAACATGTTTTTGTGTTTCAATTATCGTGTGCTCAATAGTTGGGTGTATTTGTGCCTAATGAGATTTTGTAGAAAGCAAGCAATAGTTTCTAGCCTCAGGGCCCAACAGATCTTTCCCCGAGTCCCTCTTTGTCAATCCATTGTAGACTACTGTTCTTGTAATTGCATCTTTTTGGAAACTCAACTGACTTAGATCTTTTTGCTACATGATACACTTTTTTTTTTTTTTTTTGTGATTTTGATGATACGTGACCATTTTGTTCTAGTAACTTTTGATCTTTTTGAAATCTCAACTATGAGGTTGTGGAACCTCATATAATTGTATATGGATTTACCAAACGTATTGCTTATGAAATATGGTTGAATCTGATATGCCTTCAATTAATGATTTTGCTATTGAAAACCATGTAGAATATGATGGTTTGATCCTATGTTTTTCCTTTCGGTTATAGAATTAGCACTGTAGTGACAAAAATTTGCAACTTGTTTTGTTTCGTTTTTGTTTGGGAGCAAATGAAAGGGATTTGGTAATCTTAAACTACTATGAATTTATGATCATTACTCTGTCTCCCCCTTTTTAATTTTATGGGTGATCCAGGGGGGGTTTACAGTTTCTTTTTGCATGGTTAGTTATTTTGTATATGTTTTTGAATATTATGTAACAAGGATTTTGCCATGTCTTTATAGGTGCATATATAGATAAGAAATGCCCATTCACTGGGGATGTTTCCATCAGGGGTCGCATCCTTGCCGGTACTTGCCATAGCGCCAAAATGATGAGGACCATCATTGTTCGGCGGAATTACCTGCATTTTGTTAAGAAATACCAAAGGTAAGAACCATTTACCTATACTATTTATTTACTTCTCGTGTTTATCCGGTGATAAGATTAACTGTTTATGCTAAATATTAGATATGAGAAGAGGCATTCAAACATTGCAGCACATATATCCCCATGCTTCCGTGTGAAAGAGGGAGACTATGTCACCATTGGCCAGTGCAGGTTTAGATCTTAATTTGAGCATTTTGTGATACATTTTATGGTTAATAGTTTTTCCTGGGTACCTTTTGTTTATGGTTAATTTTATATTTTATTCCCCATCTTTTGCAGGCCATTGTCAAAGACAGTAAGGTTTAACGTCTTAAAGGTGATACCAGCTGGTTCTTCTGGAGGCGGTAAGAAGGCATTTACTGGAATCTGAGTTCTCCCTTGTGAAAGGTCTCAGAAGTATCAGATTTGAAGAGAATGGTGTTAGATGGGAGCTTTTCACTCCTGACGATACTTCTTTTTTATTCTTTTGTTTGCTCTTCAAAATATGAATGTGTTCATGACTTGTTTTATGTTTCCTTTCAATTAGTTACCGAGTTTTGCCATGTCGATTCAATTTTTCAGTGAGATCCTTTTAGTTGTTTCTACGTGTGGTTTTGTTATGCCCAAAGAACCGTGCAAATGTAGTTCGGCCTTGATGTGTTTTTGAGGAGAGGAATGATGTGTTTTTGGTGAGATGCCATATAGAGGCGTTAGAACCTTACATGGATCACGATCTTGGGTAATTACGAGGTGGAGTTTTAAAAATTCTAATAATAGCCAACTGTTGAGTAAATTAGGTTTTATCATCCAAACGTTTATCATGTGTAGAGGATTCTAAAATAAACGGATTTGAAACAATTAATAATGTTGTTAGGGTATCAAGTATTTCACTATAGAGATAAGGATCCAGTTCAAGCGAGTTACGCCATTTAGTCTAGTACCTGGGCCGGAACCCAGATTGGGTTTAGCCTGGGTCAAACCCGGAATGAAACTGATTTTTCTAAACCTGGCACACTTAATTTTTTAATCAAAACTTACATGAATATTTTTCATGAAAAAAATATTGATGCAGCATTCAAACTCTATTTGATTTTTTAAATCAAAGCTTATATATTCTTTGACCACTAATAAAAAGCCATGTGAATAAGAGAGTACAAAAAAATCATAAAATGGATGATTTATTAGATATAATATACATTTTCTTTTTGAGTTTCTGTTCATTTAGAAAGAAAGAATAAAAAAAAAAAGACTGCCTAGTGTACTTGGGTTTTTCTATATGGGTACCAGTCCGGAACAATTCTTAGCCAGAACCCATAACTAGAACCCGATTATTTGGGTTCCAGACCGGGCCGGATTTTTCCCGACCTAGATGAAAGGCCTAATTTAGTCTCATATGCTAGTTTTAATTGCATCAATAATATAGTTTATGATGTTAAGCTTCGATTTCATTGGATCGTTTATCCTATATGGGAATGTTTTAAGTTTCATTTGGATAATGAAAGTGTTTCATTTTATTATTATATCTTTATCAAATTTTCACACAAAATATAATAAACAAATCAATTATTTCAAATTCTAAAATAATAATAATATTTTATTTAACTTTCATCTCAACTCACAATCCAAACGGCACCTTAGTCGATTTGATTGTGCCCCTTCCCAACTCACGTGGAATGTTGGGAATGTTTTAGTTTTAGTCGGTCTAATTGTGCCCTTTTTTTTTTGGGACAAGGCTAGGGATTCCCAGCTCATTCAATTTTTCAGCTTGGTTTTTTTTTTTTTTTTTTGTCTTTTTTTTTTTACTTTTTTTTTTCTCGGCAAGTTAAGTATTTATAGATAAACTAACGGATACAAGATACAAGTTCGGTAGGGGTGGGAGTCCCCTACAGTTTTTCCAAAGCCAACAAACATTACAACACAAAAATAACAAAACAAAGTAGGTGATCGAAGCCAAAAGATTGACTTCCACTCAATTCCCACGAGGGGAGACAACTTGGTGACGGTTTTTAAATAGTCTGATAAACAGACTATAAAACTACAGCTAGAAGTTACAGTACAAAGGGGTGTGCTGCATCGTGTTGGTCTGGATTGACTAAAATGAACTATCACATCCACTTTCACTTGATCCTTGGTTAGGGAAACCGGGAACATAGTATAGCAACCAAAAACTCTGTCAAATCGCCGGCGATGGGGTGTTACTGGCGGTGGCGACGCGTGCAGGCCACGCACCACAACTGGAGTGAAAAGAACAGTCGAATCTGGAAGATTCGAAGCCGAAAATCCCGAAACTGCAGCACGTGAGGCGAACGCGCTGCACGGATGGGCGGATTTCTTCCGCCAGATTGACGATCGGCACCTGGAGAAGCTGAAGAAGGGGAGCGTGTCCACCCTAGGTCGCTGGAAAGCAGCAGATCGACAAAGATGGATGGTGCTACCGGAAAACTAAAAAAACAAAGAAAAAATACAGATAAAAGGAAATAAACGGAATTAAAGGCGAGGAAGGGAGGTGGGTGGAGCCGAAGCATCAACCCTCCTCCCCCCAGTGAACAAAAATACTTTCTGGGAGTGACAATGGAGAGAAACGGCTGGGAAACTAAATGGGTCTTTTATGGCTGTTTTTTTTACTTAATGATTAAAAAAATATTGTTTAATAATATTGTAATTTTTTTTAAAATATTTAAAAGTGTTAAAAAAATGATGTGAAAAAAAAAAGTTTTAAATATGTTTTATTTTTTTTACATCATTTTTTAACACTTTTAAATATTTTTTTAAAAAATTCACATTATTATTAAAAAACATTTTCTTAATTATTAAGTAAAAAAAAAAAAAAAACAAGCAAGCGGGAAAATTGAACGAGAGGGGGATCCCTATCATTTTTTTTTAATTCTTCCTAAATTAATTGAATTCTTCTGCTCACCATCCATACACCACACATTTGGTAAGGAAAAAAAAATTATATAGTGTGTGGTGTAAGGATGATGAGTATAATTTTTCTTTAACGGAATTGCCAGGAGAATGCACAAGTCCGTACAGGGTCTAAAACCTAAGAAGATTAGCATTATTGACAAGAGAAATGATAGTTGCAATTGTAAGTGTGCAAACGTCGTATAATCACTTTGAAAAAATGAATAAATATAGAACCCGCATGAAATAATAATAATTTTTTAATTGTAAATTCTACTCTTTTTCAAAGCGACTGCACAACGTTTGTACATTTTATGACTGCATTTACCATTACTCTATAGACAATGGGAGTGGAGCAAGATTGCCCACTACAGTTTTTGGACTCCCCACCCATCATCGGGGAATATGTATCCAATCCAGTTTATATATAAAAGAGAAGTAGTTAACAACAGTTTTCACGTACACAAAATCTGTACGAATAACGTGCGTCCATGCTCAAAACATGGCTATGCCTACAGAAACCTAGCCTCAGATCTCGTCCCTACGATCCCCAATTTGGAATGTTTGCTGTGGCTTCATTGACCATTTTCACCAGTGTCACCTGTATCGCATAAACTAGCCCATCGAAACCAAAAACATGGAAGAAATTCTGAAACCCTTGAAGCAAATATCATTTCTTGAAAACTATTTTCTTTGTATTTGTATGTGTGCGCAGGCGTGTATGAACTCCATTCATAAAGTAGCAAGTCGCTAAAGGTTTAGACTGCGTTTAGATGTTGAGCTTAACTTAGTTGAGTTGAGTTCTTTATGAATAGTAATGAGTTGTGGAATGAGTTATGTGAGGTCCATCTAAATTGAGTTTAAAGTGTGTTTGGATGTTAAGATGAGTTTAGTACTTTTTATGAAAAATTGAAAAAGATTGTGGGTCTCACGTATAAAGATGTTTTAAGTTGAGAAAGATTGTGGGTCCCACACGTAAGAAGGTTTTGAGTTAGGATGAATTTAGTAATTTGATAGTTAGGTATTTAGATGTTTTAATTTAAGGTTTTGGGAACCAAACACAGCCTTAGCTTTAAGTGTGCACAATACCCACGCTTGGCTTTCGAGAAGTTGTAGGGTGGATGGGACTCGTCTACCTCAATGGGAGAACTCACAACCGCATTTGATTGGTGTAAACAAGTGAGCCCAAAAAACAATACTGTCCTAAAACCACAATCACGCTTCTTTGTCAATGTGACTAATTACTGTCCTAGGTTCAAGCTCAGCTGGTACAGGGGTAGCGTGTTTGCATAGATCCTGGGTCAAACAATAGCTTCATGTTATATAACAATATGTCATGAGCCTCATTTAACCCAAATGTTGGTCAGCCTAATTAACCAGAAAGTTTGTAAGTTCCATGTTCAAAATTCTAAGCAGAAGAGTTTCCCAGGTAAAAAGAAATAAATTAACGAAGAGAAATGATTTATACAAGCTCCAAATAGACAAGCTAGATGAATTATGTAGCAAGCCAGCAATAGATTTCCTACTTAATTGGTGAGATAGAACTTACCACACTTTCTGGAACACCAGGTGGAGGCAATGGAAGGTTTCTTGGTGGCGGGATAGCATCGTAAGATCTTTTGTCAAATCTCCATTCTCCTATCTTCCCATATGTCAACTCACCCTATATATCATAGCATGCAGTAAAGAGTCTATAGACAACACTTCTCATAAACTGGAAACAGTTAAATTGGCAATAAATAAAAAGCCGATAGGCATTTATTCTGCCTAGCAAGTAGCAACCCCCCTCCCCCAAAGAGAAAATCTTGAAGTGTCTCATCTCTCTAAGAAACATTAACTCCAGAAAAAATATACGAAAAACGAGTCACGAAAAGAAAACTACCTTCATATTATAATCACATCCGTAAGTGTAATGAATTATGAACTTCTTGCCAACTTCTGTATCCCACGGAGGCTGATAAATGTCACAAAACAGGCAACTAATAGTAACTTATACAGTGACAAGGGAAACAAAAGATAGTAACTTAGAAAGGAGAATAGATGTTATATAAGTGTAGAAATCTTTTCCCACCGAATCCTTAATTACTTCCCTTGATAAAAATTTCATGACGCTGTACTATTACAAAGATGCCTAACATAAAGAAATGGCAGAAGATGCTTGTATCCCCAAGATTGAAGTGCACTCAGATAAAGAGTAATTAGTAATTACTTCAAATTTCCTCAGTGTTGACGATACAGGATTAGACAATGGTAAAACCAATTACTAGTAGATTGATAAATTGTAGAAGCTAAACAAAGTATGTGCACTCAAAAAAGGAATAGTTATCTCATCAAACCTGAATCATGAAGTCCTTGTACAAGATGTTACCAACTCCATGCAGAGCAGATGCCACAGCATAAGCATACCTATAAATGTGACAGGACAGGTAGTAGAGGTCAATAATGTAATTCAAAATTGACACAAAAATTGAATCGATTAGATAACCCTTACATTTCAAGCACCCAACCAAAAGCCTTATCTGTTTCAGGATCCTTCTTCATTGCCAAGGAAACATTCATCCATGTGGGAGCAATCTTCTTGAGTGATTCCTATTAATTTATCATAGAAATCAAGAAAATGCCAAAGAAACCAAAAGACTGCCATTACTTTTATTACTCCAAATCACAATATATACCTTCCCAACTATGACAGGGGAATTCCCTATTGGGTCGATGTTAGTTACTGGTCCCTTGTCCTCGGGAAAATACTTCCTCAGTACCGACTCATACTTCTTAGGTTCAATATAAAAGAAAGGAAACGCAGCTCCAAGCCCGTCTCTTGATAAGTTTGGTATGGGCTTGACGATAATATGATCTGGCTCCGCCATCAGTATGTAGCTAGATACATCATATGAATAGTATATGTAAACTAATATCTAGCCAGAACAATAGAGACCAGAAGGAAAAATCAACTCATCAAAGACAAAAGTAGGTTGTTATGAGTTTCATACTCCTCTTTAATGTCTGCTTGTTGAAGCCATTGCACAAACGCCCATGGTCTGTTGAGAACTATATAACCCTGCAATTGCGAGATGTGAGATAGGCAATAAATTATATTTTACCGGCAACCAACAAGAGTATAGTTGAAGGGGAACAAAAAGAGGAAGCGCACAAAAATAAGTCACTACACTTCAAATTCATTTTCATATTTTACTCACATCTATGGAGAACTATTGTTCATTATCAAACCAAACAGTGAGTGAGAGAATGGCCGAAGAACTAACAGAGTTGAACTGGATACTCATAGGCCTGACAATTTGAGAGCTACACATTACGGGTTAACGTTAATCTCTCATATGGGAAAAAAAAGTGATTAAGCACCTCTGATGTTTGGAGTAAGAAAAAAATTACTCACAATCCTGTTTATACAGGGATTTTAATAGTAAATCGTGCATCTATAATTACTTTCCCATTTATAGCAGACTTCTGCTCTTTGTAACCATGTCTTGTATTTCTTCCCGATGGTAATTGTGAATAGGCATCTATAAAAGTGATTATAGACCTCCTTATGATGCCGTGTTATGTTTGCTAACCCTCAACGATCCACTAAATATCTCAAAAATTAAAATCCCACAACGGAAACCCGAATTGAATTGAAATTTCCAAAAACTGGCACTACCAAAAGTAAGACACACAGTACATATAAATTGATGAAAAGGAAGGAATAGCTGGGGAAGACCGACCTGGTCCAATCCCGAAGGAAGAGGCTGGGCAACAAAGGTGGGGATCTCGTCCATGTACTTGTCGGGCTTCCCAGAGTGCAAGATCCTCGTGTACCCACCCATCTCGGAGTTGGGACTGTCCTTGAATTTCTTGAACCAGTAGTACATGACCCTGCACTGCCAGGTGTTGTAGACGGAGTCCGAGGCCGTGACCGCCGTGTGAAACAGACGCCCGGGACTTTTTGAACCGGCCCCACCTCTTGATCTGTCCACCGGCATCTTGATGATGGGGTCGACGGATATTCTCGATGAAGAGGATCGAGAGGGCCCAGGGAGTTCGAGCTTGAGAGGGGCATTGGCTGAGATGATTATGTTGTACGTGATTAGAGCTACTGAGAAGGTTACGAGGACAGTGAAGAACGTATTACCACAACCCATTTTTCTCTCTCCGAAAAACTCACTCACTCTCAGAGCTCTCTAGTGTCCATGGATTCGTGTTATCTGGTTGCAAAACAATTTCTCAGTACAGAAATATATAGAGAGGGAGAGATGGGGAAGATGAAGTCGGCGTCGACAGGAAAAAGTCGCCTTTAGCTGTCAAGGCATGGTCGGGTGTTAACAACTCTCAAATTCTTTTGTTTTTCTTTTTGCGCTCTCTCTCTCTCTCTCCTCATAGTCATTAGTCATTGGGCAACTCATTGAACAGGCAATTAATGACCAAATGAATCGACTTTAAAAATAATAAATAAACATAATAATGGCCTCCTGAGTGTCAAAATGAGTGTAATTTGAGGGAACAAAATAGCATTTCTCTAATACTCAAATGAATATCTGAAGAATGAAAAACACTCGTATTCCATTTGTTCATAGAGAAATACTATTTTGCCGTCCAAAGTCTACCGCTCAAGTGTATCGCTTGCCACTTTTAATTTTTTTCATTTAATGATTAAAAAAATGATTTTAAATATATTGGTATTTTTTTTAAATATTTAAAAACTGTGAAAAAAAAAAGAAAAAATAAAAACAATGAGGCGAATAGGAAATGCTGTCTCGCTAAATCAAAATCCATATCACTTAACTCCTTTGGTCCAACAGCAGTTAATAGCTAACGCAATTCGGGTGCAATCGCCTTTTTGGTTCTTAGTTTGTGTGAAGTATAAACAGATCAACTTAAACCTAATCCATCAAGTTAAATGGGTTAAACTTTCAAACCCTAATCTAATTCATTTAAATAACGGGTCGAATCAGGTCATTAATTGACTTGTTTAATAATTAATTAAAAATAAATTAACACAATATAATCTATTTAAACTCGTTTCATGTAAATAGATTAAACTAATACACAAACCCGATTAACAAAATTTCACATAAAAATTAAAATTTATATTTAAAATATAGCAACAATATCTTAAAAAATACATATTAATATTTTTCAAATTTTAACATATAATAAAACCAATATTGCAAACCGTACAATAACAAATATGAACATCGGTCTAAAATTACAATCTCAACAAAAACATAAACATACTGAAAAATATCAATATTACAACTTAACAATAATAAAATTTTAATTTTAAAATAAAATCAAAACGGGTCAAAACAAGTTGATTTCGTATTAAGCGGATTGACCCGTTAATAAATTATATCTCAATAATTCAATCCGTTTTAACCCAAACCCATTAACATCAAACTCAAATTCGTCAATTTCGGATCATATTCATGTTAAATTTACGGGTCGTGTCACATATTACCAACCTTACTTACTTTGAGAGTGCAATAGTCCGATCAAAGGTTGGGCCACATTATCAGAGTTTGTATGCCCCCAACCCAAACTCAGGCGCACGGATTCTCATGTACCAAAAGAGGGGTAATTAGAGAAGAAAATTTCTATTAAATAGAGCCCGACTTCTCTAATCCTTGTCTAAATCGGATCTTAAAGGTATTCTAGGCAACGGTTCAGCAATCTCCCCAAGGATCTAGGGTCAATATATGGAAAGCTGACAGGGCCAGTTACGGTGTAATCAAGGAAGATTGAAAAAAGAAAGGTGAACTCTACAAGTTATAAAACTCGGAAAGCTATCATCCATATACATACACAACTTGGAAAAGCATGCCAAAAAACAACAGGGGTTGACCACATGAAAGTGGAGTAGAATCAATGCACCGAGATCGTAGAGAAACGATCATCCCTTCCTGATTTCTTCGGTTGGCAACAAAATAGAATTTCGCCCAAGAAGCGTAACCAGTTTATCTCTCAACTTCCGCTCTTATATGGGGGAACCTAGGAGCCCATCGAGAGTATCCTGCAAGAACGCCCCAAAACCACTTGAACAGGATCTCAGAATAAGTAGATGAAAGTTGAAAAATCCACAGTTCTAAACAGAGAGGTCTACACTTTTTATACATAAACCGACAAATTCATAATTTCAGATGCGAGAATTTCACAAACCTGCATTAACAATCTCCAAAAGATCCGCATCTGCATTGGTATCTTCAGACATATCCTGCAATTAATTAAATGCAATAACAGCATATAAGTAGACAATAATCAGTCTGTGGTATCGTTTCTTGCTTTAAGCATCAGGCAGGAGTGGAAACCATCCAAGGCCACCTTGAAAACAATCATCGGACTTCAAAAGCCTGGATCACAAATTTCCAACAGAAAAGAACGCTACAGCTCAATCCCAAGTTTGTGCAGCTCGTAGTACATTCTTGTCCCAAAATTATAATTCTGGCTATTGGACTTCACCCCACATCTAAAGCATGAGGATTATTAAGAGGGCTAGACATCATGCAATTTACCTGTCCACCTGAAGCCAAACTTCTCGCAATGAGCCTAGACAGAACACTAAGAGAGCCACCATCAAAGTTGGGATGATTAAGAAGAGCCTTCTCTGATGTGAAATCAAATATCAGTGCACAAATGCTTGAAGCCATCATAATAACCGATGGGTCTTCAGTATCCTCTGAAAACAAGTTCAGAAGTTTTGACTGAGATGCTTACATAATTGCAATATTTCATCCCAAAGGAAATTTTGAAGTATTAAAGGGCGCAAGTTCAAGGGATCTAAATAAGCACATCATTGACCCCGCAACACAGTTGTGGGATCACAACCTGACAACAGTGTTGATTACAACAGTCTATCCTTCTAATATATTCATTCAGAATTCAGTTATAGTGATTCAAGCTCCCAGCTTATAGATTAGGACTTGAGTTTTTATATTTTCTTTTATTGAAATTTTTTGTCATATCTTCTTTCTTTTTTACTAAGCTTCTAAATTATTTGCACTGAATTTTAAGTATAGGCTCCGTCTAAAGTATCAAAAGGGGTTAGTATTTGGAGATTTGTTTTAAGTGGAAAAATGATGTAATGAAAACAGAAGTGAACATAAGGTTGAACAAAAGGAACTCTAATAAATATAGATTCGTATGAAAGTTCATGTGGGGGTACGTACCAGATGACTTTGTCTATATTCTTCCTTTACCAATAAAGATCACATTTTATCATTGGTTTTAGCACCCAACCTTTTTTTTTTTTTTTTTATAGGTAATCAAAGCCCAAGTACACAAGAAGTATAAATGAAAAAACGCCTAGCTAGAGGTTACAATAGAAAGAAGAAGATCATGGACACTAAGTCTGTTACAACTATAGCCCCCGCCCATAGGAACGACTTAAAAAAGAAAACTTTAAGCTCATCCATTGGACACTAATTGTTCTTACCAATTAGATAGCAATATAACCAGAGTGTTCCAGCACCCTCTTTTCCGAGCTCTCAATATTTCAATCTTACTATATGGCTTTTTTTTTTTTTTTAATAATTAATAAGAAATTTTATTACCAATAATAGGCACAGCCCAAGTACACAAGATGTATACAAAGGAAATACCTACTACACTCTAGAAAGCCTTACTATATGGTTGACATACTCCAATGAATTTCCCATCCATAAATTATAACCCAATTTTGTCTCAGATACTTTTCATGAGGCAGGACCACTTTATTGCAATATACATTTTTTTATAAGTGAACACTACACTACATAAAAAGGTAGAAAATGTTGAAAATTATTAAAACACACAAGAAAATTAACCTGAAGGAAAAGAAGTCTAATATTTCACTGGAATACAAAAAAATTTCACATCATAGGTTCCCACTTCTGATGCAAATTTGTAGATAGGAACTGCATGGAGACAATGGTACCTGTCCAACATGCCAACGCTTTCAAAAGATGAACATAAGTTGATTCGTCCAATGACAACCGCACGTGCTCTTTCTATTGACAAAAAGAAACAAAATGTGTTATGTGTTGTTGTAATGCAATATTATAAAATGCATCATGAGACTATGTTAACCACCTTTAACAGGAGATTCATGATTGTATCACAAGCCAAGAAGACAGAACTGTCGTTCTCAACCATATGATTATCCAGGCCAATCAATTTTATGAGGCATTCCATAACCTGCAAAGAAAATCAATATGCAAACAAAATTAATAGAAGTGCTTTAATACAAATCATTCCATTGAGTTGAGATAATGCATCTGTACATGTAACAAGTATATTCAAGATTTCAATTTCCCCAATTTTAACATAATTCCATTATGTTACAGTGCCATAGCCGTCAAATGATATATTGTTAGGTAGAAGAATAATGATAGAAGGCAAAAGACAAGCGATCATGAGTATTAAAGAAGCCACAACATTCACATTGTGTTACAAGGATGCATTTCCATGTATCAATGGGAATTATGCTTACAGCTTGCTGTCTCCCCCGTATACCTCTTTTTGTTGATCATTAATAAAACTTATCTTACTTTTCAAGGGAGGGAAAAAAAATAAGAAGAATTATGCTTACAGCTTTATGCCCTCCGGAAGAAGCCAAAGCATTGCATCCTTCAATCTTCATTGTTATTTGACACAACATTGGAAGCAAAAAACATATTGAGTAGAAAGGGCTGCAATTCATAAACAATTTGAGCAAAATTCATTCTCCAACTATTTTCTTAAAAAAAAAAAAAGCACAAATACCAAGAACATAAAAGAAAAGAAAACCAAAACCAAAGAACTAATTATCAGTCCATCAAGGAATTATGTTTTGAAAGCTCTCAAACCTTTGTTCATCTTCACCTTCGATTGAAAGCATATACTCTAATAGTTCTTCGACCTTCTCTTTGCACGCAAAGGGTGCTTCTGCAAGATAGCTGATTCAAATACATTTATTAGCATATCGGTGAATTTCTAATTAAATCACAATTTATCAGATACCATACGGTGAACAGTTCCTCATGTAATGTAAAGGTGGAAGTTTCTCTCTTTCTAGGGAAATCAATTGAATGGTTTGTTTTTTTGACAAGTAAAATAAATTGAATGGTTTGTATGAAGCAAAACCCTTCTCAAAAAACATTGCTAACCAGTATAGCCTCTTAGCCTAGTTTGTAATGGATGTTTAGCAACATATAAAGGAAGTTTGTCCTTCTCCCAAAAGAAGTCAACAAAATGGAAGTTTTATTCAGAGATTGTGGACAGAAGCTCGATGCAGGGAGTTTCAATAAATGTGGCATTGAAGGAAAAATAACACTGTGATCATAGTTCACTATAAAGATAAAAAAGAAAATATTATAAGAAGAAAATGGGAAATTGAGCAGACCTCCCAACAATCCGCACTGAAGCAAGAAGATCATCTCCTTTCCTTTGTCCATGTTCCTGTATAATCAAAACGGTAAATTTACGAAGGCAACACATGAAATCTTATTGCCATCAAACCACTACCTTACCTTTGCATCCTGTAAATACTCCAAAACAACACTAACTGTCTCATTAAGTGCCCTGATCACATTTGTTAAAGTGCTTTCATCAATAAGGTCTCCTGAAAATGATCATAAGATTTCATACCCTAAGACAGTTAGGTGACCAAGCTATAAATGATCGTTTACTTATAAAAAGAAAATGATCATAAGATTATTGAAATCAGTTAGGTGACCAAGCTATAAACCTAAACAACAGCATACCCTAAGACACAAACTTCACAGATAGCATACATACAAGTGACCCTCAGCATTTTTTGTTTTGTTTTTTTAAAAATGTGTACTATCGTACTAAATAATAAAAAGATAAGATTTGCCAACTAAATTTGTAAAAAAACTTAAATTTTGAGATACAAGTGAAATATAATAGCACATAAGATAACTGTAATTTTCTAGGCAAAATGTAATAATTTCTCATACACAAACACAAAAATCTTCCCTGAAGAGAATGTATAACTGCCCCAAAAAAAAACTATTGCGATTGCACAACTCAGGTAAATTCAAATGCACGGATATTCACAAACCTATAACTAATTTAGAAAAAGAATGGAATTATGAGCTGTCTACAATAGAAATTTCTTAAATACCTTCATTTCCACCAGTGTCTGATATTAATTTAATTATCTTCTCCATCAAGGAAAAAGCAATAGCCACATTTCTTTGCTTTAAAAAAATCGTCTCAGCAGTAGATGAACAATTCTTAGATGCTTCATACTTCAAGTAGGCAAGCTCGTTAAGCAAAACAGCAACTTCAACCCTTGATTGCTCTAAGACAAGCAGCAGAAACCTGAAAAAAGAATGCAGTGAAAAAGGAAATAAAAGGTATGAAAATGAACCACATGTCACACTTGATGTGGATGGCTTTAAAACCATAGCATTTACACGTATCACCTACCTGTCAACTGGAACCAGATCTTCTTTATGAGGCAAGTTTACTTGACCAAGCAACCACTTCCCCCCAAGTATGGTTACCATAGTCTCAGCCAACATAAGAGCCTCCAGCCTCTCTGCAGGTGCTGTACAAGAGTGGGAAAAAAAGAGGCATCAATATGCTTTTCAACGGAATTTTTTTTTTAAAACAAGTTGTGGGTTATGAATAATAAAGCATTATCATACACACACACACACACACCCTACAAAGATGAATGCTGTAAGAAACACAGAGAGCTTTCTTCTTGCCCTCAAATGATAAAGATATAAGAAATCTTAAAGAACATTCTTGAGAAATGGGAGGAAAAGAAGAAAAACATGTTTCCCAATCTTGACTTGTGAAAAATTAAACAAACAAAAAATACAAAAAAATTATATATAAATGGTATGAATGAAAAAGTAGTTCAACATACCAACACGACTATGTAGGATGGCCGCAATACCATCACGCATATAATATGACCAACTTCTGTTTGGCATTACCCGAAGGGCATCATGTAGTGGTGCCTGCAAGTACAAAGAACCTATCACAATCAGTTCCATAAGCAGTTGAATTAGAAAGCATATACATGATAGTATAAAGATGCAATGATTATAAACATGATTTGCAAATTTATGATCTGAACCTAAAAGGTACAGAATTAAATGAGGATACCTATGAGTAGCTTCATATTCATTGCTTAAAATCACAGACTCAAAAGTTTCACTACCTTGCATATAACGAACTAAAGTAAATGAACTCTAGCCAAGGTGCAGAGTGAACTCATTGGTTCAAAACCCCCCATTAAGTTTGCATCTAGCTTACCAGATGTAAAAAATAAATACAAATATAATGAATTAAATTAAATAATGCCCAAAATTTCAACGCTCTTACAACAGATCAGATATGAAATTTCCAGACATATTTCCAATTTATATTCCTGAGAACCAAGAACCAGATCTGATATAGTCAAGGGTTATGGGCGCAGCCACCCAACCAATTGATAAAATCCCAACAGTTCAATCTGAATTTATGGAGCTTTCATTGGTGTACTTATGAACATTGTACCAAACCTTTTATCATTATGACTAATAGTATTTAACATTCAGACTAATATATACAATAGCATTAATACTAAAATATCTGAAAAAAAAACACTTTAAAAGAATACAGCATACCAAATATTTCAATGAGATAATGGTACAGAGTAGGTGGAGCAATTCAAATTTCAAGGAATTCTGCAATACTGCAAATGGCCTTGCCATTGTTGACACCTAAAAGAAATGAAAGATGATAAAAAAAGGTTCACTTTTGTAAAGAGTAAAAGCCATGCAAACCAAGTCAATACAAATTTAGTAGACCACATGATTGATAACAGAAACACAATTTTAACATTTAAACAATGACAAATGGCTAAACTTACAATCACCGAGAGCTCAAATAAGTAGTCATTAGCAATGACATCCAAAGACAGCTTGCTTAGTATCAACATCACAAGTTTTGAAGCTATCTCCATTAGATGAGAATCTGCACAACATTTTGCATCGTATGACTTCTGTTAAAATTAGATGAAAGACCACAAATTCATAATCTAATAATGTCAAAATTGTCAGACTCGCTTAAGCACAACAGCTTCATAGAGCCTTAGCACAAATTGCAAAGCACAGCATGCCTGATTGAAGTAAAATTCACACTTTTAAACACGTATCAAGTCACTTCGGATCTCCAGGTCAACAAGATTGGAAGACTTCCACACAAGAACTCAGTCGGTGACCATAAAAACAAATAACTCAACTGTTAAAAAAAGACGAATACAACATTTTTAACAAATTTGTTTAAAGAATTTAAAAAAAAAAAAACACTGAATCAATGCTCATCCAACTTCCCTCAGCAAGGTGTTTCCAGCAAGTGCACCTCGGGTAATTCAAGGGAAAAATCCTTCAGTCCGATGGCCCCTAGAAATTGTTTGCACCCAAGAGGATTCAAACCTTAGACCTGGAGGGAGCAAAGGCCTTTACCACTTGAGCCAACCCCTAGGGGTTATCAATTCATATTTTATACGATTTCCCCCAAAATACTATCCAGCAATGTTAATAAATTATCCAACCATTATTTGTAATTGAATGCATATGCTTGACTGCATGCCCTTCACTTCAAGGTTTGGAAGTGCCTTTCTTCTGGCACCTAGCCCTTCAGGTGCACATTTTTTTTTTCTTTTGACAGGTAATCAAGAATTTTTATTCATAAGAAAAGGAAGCATAGCCCAAGTACACAGTATGTACCCATGAGAAGTACCTAACGTTTTCAATAATTCTAACATTAGTTCATAACATAAAATCCAAAATAAGACCTGATTTAACCCTATACTCCTAATGACTTTACCCTCAAAACTATATGAGTAGCAATGTTACACATGACCTGTCTCAATCAGATGTTTCACAAACGAATCCCACAAGTGAAAATTTTCAAATTGCCAAAATTGAAAAATACTTTAAATACAGCAACTTGATCTTACTTCCATGGTTGCATCGTATTATTAATCACTAGTTTCATAATCGATGCTAAATTTGAATTGGTTTCAGATTTTACTGGTAAATACATGCAATGCCTCACAACGTGGTTAAATACATGTGCTTTGCTTTAGGGGTAAGACGCGTTTTTTCCTCTGGCACTTCCCGCTTTAAACACACCAACACTGCCAATCCCACACATCCAATGCATGTTCTACGCGATAAATAATTACAAAAAAAGGATGCAGACACAGTAAGAGGTATCAATCACCACACACACTAGAGATAGCACTAGTGGTCTCTACATGCTCAGACTTCACTGTACGCAAGAAAGCAGTACGCATTAAAAGGCTCCAGGGTGCAAGAATAAATTATAAACAGGATTCCAACAAGATTAACAGTAAAATTCACTAGAGAAGAATAATAATACTCACCATCTGAAAAAGTAGATATTTGAGAAGCCAACACTTTCATGCCTCCAGATTCATACAATGTCAAGGCTCCATCTTCAGAAGCAGTTGATACTAGGTAGAGAAATTCATAGCATTCTTCAAGCACAGATAAGCCTGAACTGAACAAGAAAGGAAGTCCACAAATCAACAATGAACTATGTGTGAACAGTTCTGGGCAAAAAAGGAATTCCTAGACCAAAGAAAAAGGCACCATTAAAATTTAATATAGAATCCAAGTTCTTTCGAAAAATAATGCACAATCAACAGAATAGATAATTCATTATTGAAAACAAAAGGCATGATAAACAGATATCACTAAGCAAAAACAGCAGACAAGCACCAAATCCCATATAAGCCTAATGAAAGAGATCAAGCCAATTGAAACAATGCAGCTAAGATTTTCACTCAAGTCATAGGAAACCACATCTTTTAGAATATTTCAACAATGAACATCATCACTATATATTTTTTTGTTTGTGTGACCATGAAGTAAGACGACTTTCTTAAAGCTCACACCTGTTGAGGCTACTATGTATAACGTTTAGTATATAATACAATCATGGTCAATCAATTTGCTTTTAATATGCATGCATGACAACAAACTTGTACTTCGTACATGTGTTCCCACTTTGCACTGGAAGTATGAACAGCTCAATTTGAAATCAAACTATTAATAAAAGCCTAAAGAAAACTGAATACAACAAACTAATTTTCCTTTTTTGGTTCACAATATTTTTTTCTGATATGTGAAAAGATGTTATCAATCTATTCAGTTCACAATCTCTAAGCTCTAATCCATTCCTTTTTTGGAAATAATCATAGATCTTAATAATAGACGCAAGGAAGCTCTGATCCCTTCCTTGCTCATAACAATATTCTCAGAGGCCATAACTAAAAATTATGCTACAATAATAAAATCTGATGGTCAATTTCAGGTTGAAATCATAAGAAAGAATAAACAATAAGAATTTTGGATAACATTTTCGAGCTCGGGCTCGTTCCAATTCATCAATATATAAAGAAAATTTAATGACAAAACCTTACTCCTTTGACATTATCTCTAGTATCAGCGGAATCTTCAGATTCATATCTTCTGAAGAAGCAATTTCAGGCACACGACACAAGGCAGCAAGAACGGTAATAGATAGCTTCAAGTATGCGTCATGGTTGTCGGCTCCACTGCCACCAACGCTTCCTTTTCCCGTCCCTTAACGCATACATTCACACATGCACGCAAAATTCAGAGTTTGAGCTTCAATTTCTTGAATACCGTGCTTTCCAATATTTGAAACCAAAGTAGGAGATGACTTCACTCGACCAATTCCAATAAACCTTGATGGCTTCGGTTGAGGTGGGTCTTCCAACTTGGAAAAATTCAAGCGTAAAATATTTTGGCTTTTTACTTCCTTAATTTTCATTGTCTTCCTTGAACTAAGCGGGAAGAACAGCAAAAAAACTTCTAGTAATAAATTATTCCAAGATGTAATTTCATCTTCATCAAACTTTTCTTTTAACGAAGAAAAGTTAAAAAACGCATCAATCTCATTAACCAATTAAACAACAAAATATGCTCGAGACTGAACTAACTACTAAGTACAAAGCCTAGTAAAAAAACTTGGTTTTCTTAATTCAAAAAATAATTAGAATTTAGAAGCATTGGTTTTCAAAATTTTCTTCTCTCGAAATCCAACGGGGGATTCAGAAGTTACCAGTTCTAAGCAGACGATCCAGGAAGTGAAATCCGACGGCGTTGTAAACCCTGCGGAGCGAAGCGTTGTCGTCACCTTTGCAAAATTTCGTGACCAGAAATAGACCAGCGAGGCGCTGCTCATCCCGCTCGCCTTCCAAGAGCTTCAAGCAGTCTTCTAGTGACGGAGATTGTTCCGGCTGTGAGTCCTGTAAATTACGCAAAAGGAACTAATAAAGAGAGAGGGAGGGAGAAATGGAAGATAGAGAAAGAGAGAGATGCTCACCATGGAAGCTGAGGAGCTGAAAGCGAAGCGAACAAAGAGAATGGAAGTTCAACGGAGATTCTGGAGGGTTTTCTTTCTAATTCTCTGTTTGAAAAAATAAATTTAAATAATAATAAAAAGAGTTCTTATTGGGGGTCGAGAATGTTGACAATCACTTCATGAGTGTGGTCTAAACGGCAATAAGAAAAACCACCGTTTATACAGATTCAAGCCAAGTGAAGTTTTACATCATGGAACGACATCTTTTCTCCTGTTGTAATTAAATTACGAGGAGTGCTACAATCATAAATGAATTATATAAAAATAATCTCACAAATTGATATGATTTTATGTGAACTGACATGATTTTATGTGATCCGTTGAATCTACTTTACAAGAAGAATAACTTTACAATCTGTCAAACCATGTCAAGCCACTTCAATTTGAGAGATTACTTTTATGTAATCACTTTATGTTTAGAATATTTATTGGCAATAGACTAAATAGTTGAATAAATGTGTGGATATACAACTCATTATCTTCAAGTTCTGCTACATATAGTTACTTTTACGTACTCCTTACACAATACACTGATGTGATTAGCCAAAGCAGTTACTTTATATTAAAAAAAAGTGACGTAACTAATCACATCAGTGAAGTGCGCAAAGGAGTACGCAGAAGTGACTACATATAGAATTTTTGTATCTTTTTAAGTTTCAATCCAATTCGCATTTCAAATTTTATGCAAAACTTCCTTAGTATATAATGTGGTTGTAAAAATTATTTTATATACATAATTACTCTAGTAGTATAGGATCGACAATGCTTGCTCATAGTGATTTTGTATTTTCATTTTGAACTATTTTATAACTCATTTTACTATTAAATAATGCAATCAAGCAAACTCATTAGAAGTAAATTCTAATTTTACAAAATTTCCCTTAATTTTCAGTAGAAGTAAATTTGAAAATCTGACGGACGAAGGAAGAATCCTAATTTACACTAAACTTTAAGCATCTAACAAAGCAAATACTGAGGATTAAGGATCTTCCTTTTTGTTGATTGATTGATCGGTGTAGGAATGTCCAATAACAAAGGGCCGTGCAAAAAGTGGAACTTACGAAACGAATCTCCTCAATACTCAATAGCTAATTAATAATTGCGTAGAAATACAAAATGGGTCTTAAATACATGTTCACCTTTCCATCCCACTTTCCCATTTTAAATCCAAAAATCCAGTTTCAGAGCCTCTCTCTCTCTCTCTCTACAGCACTCTCTTCCATGGCCAATCCACATGAAAAACGGCCTCAATTAGTTAAGCGAAAGTCTTGAATTAGAAGAGAATGAATGGGTTGAAGAAAATGGGCTTCTCTATCAGTCTCAGTGGTATTCAATCAGACTAGAAAAAAATTTTCTTGAATTATTTGAAGTGTGGACTCTACTTCAGATGGTACCCAAATGACAACAATGGCGTACACATAGATATCTGCATCCGCAATGACATCAAGCAGTTTTCGGAAGTACTGGAGGTATTGCGCATGGCAATAACAAGAAAAAAGAAGAATCAGTATCAGCATCATCTGCGGAGTTACCCGCTTCAATTTGATGATGGATTCAATAGATAAGAAAGTTGTGCATATCTTGATGTCATTTTGCTTACTCGATAGACGGCTCTAGGACTATCTTTTACAGTTTGACATGGTAACAGCATTTGCATTGATATACAAATTAGCACCTCTGTTAGAGAAAACAAATTCCGAGAGAGAAAAAGGATGAAGAAAATACACCGCAAACATCATATTTCATGCCAGTGATGGCACTGTAGTTGCTTGAAAGAGCATCATGATCAAGCCATCAACAATCGAACTGTCAAAAAACTTTCATGCAATATTTGCTACAAATTTAACTCTGCAATACAATTGTCAAACTAAAGCTATAATCACGTATAAAAGTAAGGTAGCATGCACAGATTATTACACTGTATACCCACAACCCTTAACCATTATTATTCACAGCCATTAAGAAGGTAAACAAAAATCATAATCTTGCTGAGGCATCCAAACCATTTTCAGTATTATAATTTCTAAAGTATTGGATTTCCTAATGAGATTTGCATCATATGCACTAAACTGTCTAAAGCCTTAGAGCATATATGTGCAATGTCACAAACCGGTTTCATCATCCCGACCTCATCCTCAATGTCAGCCTTTTCCTATCTGAAAAGGCAAAATTGGAGTGTTTTACTTGAGCCCATAGTCATACCATGAAGTCCTGTGCAGTCAGAATTTTTTATGTAGTATGTTGGATTGATTTCTTGATAGGAAGGACGAACAGAGCTCACTTGAGAAATCGTTCTTCAATTTTCTTCCAATTACATAAAACGATCATGACTATTTTCACCTGCATTACTTCTTTTCAAATTTTGGTTGGTGCAAAGCTCGTGGAAAATTCAAACTAACAAACATTCTCTACTTGGAATACCTTTTGCGTTTGCTCTTCAAGACAGTAGAAGTTGAAGGGTTGCTGTGCCAGTTCCTCTTCCTCTGATTGATGAACCAATTATTTATCTGCTTCAATTGCAAACCAGTTTCCTGTACCAATCTTGCCTTGTCTTCCTCCTGAAAGTTCATAAAATTCAGGGTATGGATCACTCAAGGATTGTTGCATTCGTTTTACTCAGATTCTCTTAAGCAGCTTACTCATTAAAAGGGTTTCTTAAAAAAGCAGTTTCGCCTTGTAACTTAAATACAAATTGTAAGTGGGTGGTAACCATTCGTGTTTGTGTGGGTGTGGTTGCATTGTTAGGAAGGAGAATTTGTGGTTTTTGACCAGAGTATACCCTAGACCTTTTTTTTTTTTTTTTGGGGGGGGGGGGGGGGGGGGGGGGGGGGGGGGGGGGTGTTGTCATATTTGCTCTAGTTAGTGCTTGCCTTGCATAAGACCTTTTGCCCTATCATAATGTCAAATTATAGGTTCAAAAAGATGAACAAATCTATTTGCAACCCTCCTTTGGTATACACCCAACACACTGCTGATGTGAGAACTTTTCACATCAGCTGTGTTAAAAAATGATTGGTATTTATGGTTTTTTAAAGTTTTAATGGGTCCCACAACAAGTAGTGTGTTCACACACCGGCTTGAGTGTCAGTGTAACAAAACTCCAAAAAGATTCCTCAGCTACTTGTAACTGGCCAAAACTTACAGTGGGGTATGGCCACTTCGAATGTGATTGCCACCATGCTTTTAAAACAGAGGTAGTGTCTCCAGGAAGCTTTCCTGCTCTTCTCTTGCGTAAAATTTCCTCTCTTATGTCTACAATTTTCTCCTTGTAACCCTATCAAAGAAAGAGAACACTGTTCAGGTGGCAACACTGAAGATGCCATAATAAACATTGCAAACAATAACTCCAATTACCTGTTTCAGTTCATGCTTCAACTCTTGCCTCACACGCTCCATTAAGGACCTCTCAGTCTCTGTTGGGATCAGAGGGCCAAATCCCATGCTGTCTGGACCCTCCAAACCTCCATCAAACAAGTTGGCATCACTATCTACTTGTTCATCATCATCATCAGACATTGTTGCACCTGTACCTTCACCTGGAGAGACGCCTGTTCGTGCAGCATGTAGGAGCAATTATAGCTTTGGTAATCGATTATTCCATGCAAATTTGCTTGCAGATCAGTGTAAAAAAATATGGACATGTGAATACATCTAAATAACCACATGCAGCTTATTTAAGGATTAGTTCATTATTTTCAAGTAAAATATAGTTATTTTAACCACTCATTTTCCCTAGAATTCCTTGGAATTAACAATGGGTTCTGTTAACTGGCCTGTTTGGGAACACAACCGTTCTCAGATATTCTCAAACTATTTCATTTCCATTCACATATATTATGAGATATTCTTAGTATCCAAACGAGCCCTTAAGTGCCCCATCACAAGTTGAGGGCTAATTGATCACATAAGCCATGCCAAGGAGAAACCTTGGATTAAAAGTACTGTCACCACAATATGAGACGGGGAAGCATATTGGGCAGCTGCAAGAAATTTTCCAACCATTGAAATGTATTCTTATTACACTAGCATGGAGCATCCACTAGAATAGAAATAGAACAGAATATCACCTGTTAAACTTTGTAAGGATTGCTCAATCTCCCAGCAAGCCATTACTGCCTCCATTGCATGAACTCGAACATGTTGTTGCAGTTGTTCTTTAAAGGAACAAAGCAACAGAACATAATGTGTCTACATTAACAAAGGAGAAGATAAAAAATCCGATTCTATCGTGACAGCCAATTACAAAATAGGCATAGGGACAGAAAGGTGTGAATGCATGGAACAAACAGGCATGGAAGCCTTTACAGCTTAAATGAATTGTTAAGCTACTCCCTGTAACTCAATGTCACCTTTTTAGTTAAAAAAATAGGTAATAACATAAACAGAAACCTTTAACCAAGAAGTATTTTCGAAGAATCTTGCCATTGTTCCGCTTTAAGATGGATAATCTATCCTATATGTCAAAATTGAAAGAGAAAAAAAATGAAGTGAAAGAAACTTTGAATGAAGAGGATATCGAGTTCCAAATAACATTTCTTGTATCCCCCAAGTACCCATATTATGTATTCAGAAGTTTTGACTAGGCACTCCAACTAATTGAGAATACCACATGCAACCTTACTTAAGGTTTCGATAAAGAAAAATATAATACATTGTGAAATATCTCAGTATAATGTAAGTATCATGCATGAATCTAGCAGTCCAGCAATCTCCCCGCTGCATACAAGCGAGATTATGACTGACATTTAAACCTGTATGAGTACCGGCAAGTTTTTTTTTTAGCATTTCTGAAACTAACCTCGCAGACAAGAAGTACGTAAATGATGAGGAGAGGAAATCTTCTCCCTCCCTATCCAGGATTTGAAAATAGCAGAGACTAGAATTCTGCCTAATTTTCCAACAGGCACTAAAACTTAATAATAGGAAGCGAGTCAAGATATTTTTTTTATGATACACTACACCTACTGAGTAATGACGTTCAGCTGCCTTTGAATTTATGATGAGAACGGAAAACCTCAGACAGATGTACTCATTCATGCCAAAATCAAACTTGTGTATCTTGGATATAGCTTCCCAGCACAGGGATTGTTATGCCCTCTAATTCATACATCTCAGTTTGCGATCTGTATTCCTTCACAAAAGCCCAAAACCTTGTTTTATTTAGTGACAGAGATGTTTAAGTGACCATGTTCATCCATCAAAGTTTCCTTCATTTATCCAATCATAATCACTACCACCAGCCCAACTTTGCAGTAACCGAGCAACCTTGAAAACTTTTAATAGTTTTTCTTTTTTCTTTCCGAGTATATTTATCCATAGAACGCATGTGTTAGGAATTTTCTTTACAATTTGTGTTGGCTGAAAAGACTAGGAGTTGCTGTTCCTATCTTTTATGACTTGAATTGTGGCTACAAAAAAGGATGCGTGGTGGAAATTTCATTCGGACGTCCAATTATTGGCATTCAGGAAAAACTTGAGAAAAATAATCTGTCGGTTAAAGACATCTAATCTGCTTTCAGTCTTGGAGGGCAGCGTTAACTATGTCAAGATCTTTCTGTTTGCTGTAGCTTCCTCTGTTTATGCTTTCTTGTCTACGTACAATTGGCCGTAACACAGTCTCAACAGCTTCCCATACCCAGAAATGCTTGAAAATCGATGGGCCACAAGGAGGCATGCTTCATAAAAAAGTTCACAATTCATGGAATACTTGACAGTATATCAAATCGTTTGTTACCAACCAGGAAATTTACAACTAATAGTACATCCTTCCCTGTGCTTCATGAAAAAAAGTTGCACCATCAATTTCAAATAACAAGCCACAAAAGGCCAACTAATCTTGGGTCCCAATTGAATTTCATGAGCAAAGATGTGGTCTTTCTTAACACCACCAATCGATCAATCCTCACGCAACAAAACAGATTGGAGTAGTGGAGTTATCTGTCGGTGCATCAGACTTTACAGTTCAATCACCAAGAATTTCTAGTCGGAGAATTCTCGTTCAGAGGGAATTTTCCAACAAAATACTGTAAACCCAACTGAATTTGATGAAACACAGAATAATATAGCCAAGTTGATGCACACAGATGAAAAGGACAAATAGTGAACCCATAATTTTTTTGGTATAAAAAGCTTTTATTTGCAACAATTACAAACACATGAATCAACGAATTTTGAACAACAAAACGACGACAGCAGAGAGAAAAAAGCGTACCAAGAACTGATCGAGCTCCTTGTCGTCCCCAACCATGCTCGGAGTCGCATGTCCGAGAGCCGAGTATTTGGCGACTACATTTTCAGACTGCGCGAGCTGGGCGTCGATCCTGGGCAACTGGTCGACCGGCGTGGCGATCCGGAGGCAGGTCACGTGGGCGGAAAGCAGCTGCTCGTAGAGCGGATGGGACAGAATCTCGGCCTTGTACCTTGCATTCTGCCAGTTCATCACTCCGTCTGCCCCGCTCTCGACCACAACACCCACTCCCACGCCTCCCTCGCTCTTGTTCGGGTTGCCGCTGGTGATATTGAGGTTGTCGCTTCCACCGTTGTTCTTCAAGTTCTCGGCCGAATCGTGGGACATGGTCGCGGCGATCATGGGGTCACCGGCGGCGGCGGATGCGACGTCGTCGATGACTTCACTGTGGTTTCGGTGAAGGATGGGGCGGGAGAGCCATTGGTTGGAGGATTGAGAGGCTGCGGTTGAATCAGAGGCGGTGTGGAGATTCAAGAAATTGGTGCTGTTTGTGTTATTGTTGTTGTTAGCGGCGCCGGCAGCGGTGGTGTTCGAGGTATCGTTGTACTGGGCTTGCGTACGGAGGAGAGCGCTGTTGAGCCAATTAGGTGCGGTTTGGAGATGGTGGTGGTGATTGGAGCCGGGTTTTGAGCTGGGGTCAGAGGGGGAGGAGTGGGTGGCAAGCTGGTCGGGTAAGATGGTGCGCAAGGCACTGTTGTCAGGCAAGCCTTGGTTTTGCGCTTCCCGTTGACGGGATTGGTCCGCGAAGTGCTGAAGAGGGAGGTCTCGGGAGAGCTGGTTGTGGTACGCCATGAATGAAACAGAGAGATGGAGAGAGAACGTAAAGAAAGAGATTTTACGAGAACTCCTCCTGGATAATTACGAGGTACATGGCTTTAATATAACAAGACCTGCACAGGTACGAACTTCAAAGAAGAAGAACCGAACGAGAGAGAGAGAGAAGTGATACGAAAAAGGAAGTAGAGGGGATGCAGAGAGAGAGTCGAGCGGAAGGTTTGGGGAGAGACGGTAGGGTAGGTGGTTTTTTGTGAGAGTGGTTTTCAGGAGAGGTAAAAGGTCGAGAAACGGCTCCAGTCTGAAAATGATAGAGGAGGATGGTTTTCAGGTTCTGGCTACTTAACGAGTCTTTTAATTAAAGCGAGTGATTATGTCATTAACTCTTACTTCCATTTTATAATTGTTAGTTGTTGTTGTTATTATTGTCGTTTTTGTCGTTAACCATAACTTAACCTAGATGGGATTGGTTTTGTACACGTCCTCATTTTTATTCATTTTTTCAGCATATCATTATCATGTCATAAGGCTTGGATGAATAAATACAACGTACGTAGCCTTGAGGCTAAACAAATGTCAAATTTGGTAACAAACACATAATCCATTATCCAACCCTCTTTTTTTTTGGAATTATTTAAAAAATATTAAGAAATAAATGTTTATATGAGATTTATGTTTAGATAAAGAGGTATTCTTAAGTATTTTATGAATAATAATGAAAAAGTAATTATAAAATATTGAATAATAATAAAAAATATATAAAATAATAAATAATAATGATGTATTCTGATAATATACTCAATACTCAAAGTAAACCTAAAATTTAAGAGTGAGTTTGGATCTCAAACTTATTTTAACTTATTTTAACCAATCATTATAATTTTTTCAAATCCTAACACAAAATATAATAAACAATTTAATTTTTTTAAATATCAAAATAATAATAATATTAAAAAAATATTTTATAATAATATTTTATTATCTAAATTCAATTCAATTCAACATTCAAATGCAATCTTAATAAAATGATAATTGCATACTCTTAATTGTTTTAATGGTTTAAAATGCTTAGTAACTAAAGGCTGATTATAAAGGCTTGCCCTTTAATTATTCTTAATTATTACGGTGAATCGGTGATCAGTATTATATTATGTCGACATGATGTTTGCTTTTGTAGTAGTATATAGTAAAAGTATGATCAATTTAAATTTTAAAAAAGAGTGCGGAAAAACTGTGTATTTGCGTGGACCTCTACTGGTCGTCGGTTGATTATTAATGTGATCGGACGTCACAGGACAGTTAACGTGGCAAAACAGTTGGTCTTGGGGATGAGAGTTTGGCATTAAGGTTGGGACAAGAAGCGCGTGTTGAACACACGGGTGGTTTACGTTGGGGTCAGGTTTTCAGGTTTTGCTTGAAGACAGAAGCAGGAGCTGAAGTTATTTCTAACTGTAGCAACGACCATGTTTATGCGCGTCGGCGCACTGTTTCTCCCATTGTACAGATCAATACTTTAACAACTGCCTGCAAATCATTTAAAAATAAAAAAATCTATTCTATATTATTTTTCTTATCATCTATCATTGATATAACATTAAATAATAATTTTATAAACAAAATATAATAATTAATTTAATTATTTAATATCACATCATAAAAGAATGAAAAAATAATAAAAATTAAAATAAAAAATATAATTATTTTTTAAAAATATAATTTTTTTAGATTATTTTATTATTATTTATAAATTATTTATTATTATTTTAATATCTAAAAGGAGACCTACCTCGTTGAAGTGATAGAGAATTGCCAACTTAAAAAAAAAAAAAAAAAAAAAAAAAAAGTAATCTTACAAAGTCCAATGATGACGACGCTCATCTCATTTATTTTCAACCATTGGAGGGATTAGTACAACTTGACGCAATATACTTTACTAATGGAAGAGATAGATGGGAAAGACAATGGGCAGAAAGCAATTCCATTATATATAACATGCAATGTTTCTTTGATCACTACTCTATGCACATTCTCATTTGATTCTCTTTAAACACGTGACACCTTTCTTTCTTAAAGTCTAGAGTTCGAACAACTCGAGCCGTGGCACATTTCATGATAAGTATAAGTTTTGTTGGAGGGAATGGTCAGTAGTAATTTCTATTCTCCCATCGGATTGCGTAAATAATTATGAAAATAGTTCTATGAATATCATTTTATTTTATTTGATTTTATTATCAACTTGGTTACTAAGCTAAAGCCAAATGATTTAAACGTATTACCAAATGTGGTTACTTATTTCCTTTATATGGAAGTTAAAGTGAGTACTTATTACTATATATGGCTTCACGTATGCATGTAAAAGTACACAATTGTATTCATGATACGTGCGCAGTGCTGACATTTGTCCCTGTACCCATTGGAGCGTATCGTTCACGTCGTCCCATGGTAGCGTGAAGGATTAGGGATTGAAAGCATCATCCATTACGAATAATTATATTAATTAGTTTATACTTACGAGGATTCTCGGTATACCGTTTGTTCGTTAGGTGCGGTGGTTCCATGACCGGCAATAGCCGGTAGAACCGTAGAAGATAAGAAGAGGGAGAAACATCGCGAAAAAGGAACGGGGGAGAGAGGGGGGACCATGAATTACGTCGGCACGCTCTCCGCTACTCGCGGGAAAACGACCCTGAGACACGCGTCGAGAGCAGGTCGCGTGGACCACGAGTGGGGCCGGGATTCGAGGCACGCGCCAGATAAGCGTATCACGACCGTCCAAATGGAGAGATCAGACGGGTTTGGACCACCAAGAATGTTGACTTATCTGACAGCCGCCGGCTTAATAAATGGGAACTGTTCACCTATAAAGGAGCTAGGTCCCCTACCTACTTGCACTTCTTTCTATTTTCCATTTTTTTTTATTAATTTGCGGACCTGCCGTCAGGCAAACCGCATTGCACCTCACAAATAAAAGGGCTTACGTAATTTCCTAAGATATGTCCCATTTTGTCTTTATCATCTTTCCCGTCTGTTCCTTTTCTTTTCTTTTTTTATTTACAATTTTGTGTATTGAATTTTAAAAAAAAAAAAAACAAGTAAATCTTATATTTATGTGAAAAAATAATCCTTTTAATGATAGATCTTAATTGAAAAAAAAAAAAAAAATCAACGCGAAACTTGCGCATATCTAACGTTACTTTTAAAAAAAACTAAAGTCTGACATTTGCTTCCATCCCATTGGGCATTACCGGGTGCATAGATCACGACCCTACGGAGCAGTGTAAAAAACAGTACTGTTAAGATGCTCGTGGTCATAGGGGTAACTTTTTCGTGCAGAAAAATCGGATACACTTAGAAACGATTTCTATTCATTACAATTTTTTAAAAATTTTATATAAAATATAATAAATAATTTAATTATTTTAAATTTTAAAACAATAATAATATTAAAAAATAATATTTTATTCAACTTACAACTTTTATTTAAAATCATCTCATTTCATCTCACTATCCAAATGAGATCTTAAACCATCCGATTCATTTTCTCATTTTATTTAATCATTATAATTTTTTAAAATTTTTAAATAAAATATAATAAATAATTTTCAAATTTTAAAATAAAAATTATATTAAAATTTTATATTTTAATAATATTTTATTTATAAAAATGATTCAAATTAGTTACTATTCAGCACTCTATATCTCACATCTTGTAAAAAATATCCTCATACCCTATGAAAAACACACCACTTCTTATAAAAAAACTATAAGTATACGTTGTTAGAGTAAATAATGACTGATACATAGTAAAAAAAATTTTATTTAACTTTCAATTTTTATCTCATTTCATCATCTTATCTGGGTAATTAAATAGGCCTTAATCTCTATCCCTCTCCCAATACTATTGTCCGTATCCTTTGAACTATGATGTTTTGAAAAATAGTGGGGCTACTCTGCCGCCCCACTCTTTCCGTACTCCCAGCAGCTTTTTTTTTTCTTTTCATATTTTTTTAATATATTTAAATATTTTTAAAAAATAAAAAAATATATCAATACACTTAAAATCATTTTCTTAATCACTAAAATAAAAAATAAAAAAATTTGACCAATGGTCAAGTGGAGCGGTCAAAAGCAGAGAGCAAAGTAGTTTTATTCTTTGAAAAATTATTCAAAATGTAAACAAGGACATGTTTCCGAAAATTTGAATAATTTTGATAAACAATTCCTTGTTTATATTTTCATAGTGACATTGAATAGTTTAGATTATTCAACACGTGATTATGAAAATAAAAACAAGTAAATGTTCGTCCTCCTTGATTGTTGTTCTCCAAGCAAGCTCATTAAACACGTTTAATATAGTTAATTTGTAACACGTGAACATGAGTGGGTTGAAATATCTTTGGAGTTTTATATATATATATATATATATATATATAAATTTGTAACGCATTTAATATAGTAAATTTGTAACACGTTTAATACAAGTAGAAATGTTTAGGTTTAAACATTGTTTGTAGATTAAATAATATCTGTTTATTGCCTTACCAAAATCAAATAAAAACAATTAAATAAGTTTAAAATTCAAGATTTCCTAAAAGTTAAAAAATAGATTAAAAAAATAATGCTATATACAAATTATAAGCATATAGTATAATCTATTTTTAAAAAGTATATATATATATATATATTTTTTTATATGAATCTTATTTTTTTCCAAACGGTCGGTACGAGACTTTCATATCCTAAACTTACAAAAACAATTTATTACGAACGAAGGTAGCAACGTTCAATTTAACACTTTCAATATAATCCATTGATAGCTTTTAACAAGTGGAAAAAAAGAAAGAATATGAGAGTGAGTTCTCACAAAGAATAGTTTGGAGGCATATTCGAGAATATGAAAATTCAAGACTAAATTGATAAAATCCAAACTAAATTAACGTTATGTTTAGATGCTAAACTGAATTAAGTTGAGTCGAGATGATATAATATTATTAAAATATTATTTTTTAATATTATTATTATTTTTAAATTTGAAAAAATTAATTTATTTATTATATTTTGTATTAAAATTAAAAAAATTATAATGATGAGTTGATATGAGTTTATGAACCAAACGAAATCTAGAATTCGTTTAGTTATACAGTTCTGATGAGATGAAATTTATTTAAAGTTGAAAAAAATATTATTATAATATAATTTTTTAATATAATTTTTATTTTAAAATTTAAAAAAATTAAATTATTTATTATATTTTATATAAAAATTTAAAAATATTATAATAAGTATATAAGATTGAGACAATTTTATTTTACATAACCAAAACAGCACTAACTCCAACAAAAGTGTGGAATGAAGTTTTTTGTCAACACTCAACAGAAAAAAATCTCACTCAACAGAAAAATATCTGGCTAATTTGTTTGTTTATTTATATTTATTCTCATAGAAATCATTTCTTATAACGCAAACAAAAAATGTTGAAAATTCAGGGAGACGAGGTCTATATTTCGTGGAGCAGCCATTAGTTTCGCAGCCCCGACGTGCAGTTTGTGTGGGGGGCCGTGACGCATCTTCTATTGGACGGTACTGATGGGTCCACTCGTTTTACAAAGATCCAATCGGCAGCACCTTTATGAATTAATTAATTAATTAAAGATATTATAGTTAAAAAAAAAATACATTAAAATAAGCGATTTTCTTTTATATAAATCATTAAAATAAGTGATTTAGTAGGTTGAAAATATGATTATTTTAATCGCAGGGGGTGCTGTATTTGGTAGGTTGGGTTTAATTATATTCTAAACTTGGGGGGTCCACCTAATTATGTGGAAAACTATATTATAATATATTATGGGGTGTGTAAAATAAATGTTGAATCTAAGGTACATCATCATCCTTGTCTTTGTCTTATTAGGTGCCGAGTCTTTTAGTCAAAATATTTAATAAATTTGTCTACTTTTTGGGATTGGGTATGGACTTTTTAAAACATTACATATATTTATATATATTTATATATATATATATATTATATTGTCTATCGGTAGGAGTTTGAAAGTTCAATGCGATGGACAATGTTGTTCTCCTTTGTGGAAGCATTAATTCATGTTTGAATTAATTCTGGTTCTTTATGAGGTAGGAAAATTTCAAACTACGTTTGTTTTGGTTCAAATGTGCATTTATGATTCTATCTCTTTTTTTTTTTTTTTTGGCTTTTTTATTGAATTAAATTTAAATGAAGAAGCCTCAGAACTAATGTGTAAGTTAGTTTATAGATTAAATTTTTCTTGTATTGATAAGTTATTGTTGTAATTTTGGTTCATTAATGAAATGAGTCTGTTTCTATCAAAAAAAAAATTTTAAGATTGAAATTGCAATAAATTTTAGAAATAGTTCACGATGGAGTTCAAAAGAGTTAATCAGATAATTAAGATTTATTTTATTTTTTCATGCATGAACATAGCTAAAACTATATTCATGCATATCATACAGACTCTAATGTGCACCGAATTTATTTTTTTTAAGCTATAATGTTTATCGAAATCTCGTCTAAAATTATCATTTAAGAGAACTGTTATAAATACAAAAATATTACGTAAAATAAACTTACAAACTGACGTTACTGTATAAAATCTGTTAGATCTACTTTATAATAAAAATAACTTTACAATCTAATATAACACATCAATTTATGAGTTTACTTTTACATACTACTTTCGTAATTAAAATATTTTTCATTAATATTAGTTGGTCGGGATTAAATAGAATATTTTGGACTCTTCTCTGGCTTGGCTTGACCAGACCAGGAATAATAGCCTTGTGAAACATAACAAGGCTAACAAGGCAAGGCAAGGCTTTTCTACACTCTTTCCCCTGTCATAAAAAATTGACAAGCCATGCTAATCCCTAATGTCATTCTTCATCTTAATTTTATTATTTTAATTTTTATTTACGCATCGTGTTTTACATCATTTATTCATCAACTACTCAAGTCGAAAATAGTTAAAATATATTATTTAATAAATATGATTGAAAATAACAAAATTAAAAACAAAGATTAATATTTTATATCATAAATAATAATAACAAACTTACAATTTTTATTGACATAACAATATGTGCTTATGTGTAAACTATTGATATACCGAAAATTATTAAATTTAAAATTTAAAATTTAAATTAAAGAAAAACTAATAAAATTAATATTTTATGTGCATTTAACTTCGCTTCTTCCATTTGTATTAAGAAAAATTATTCTCATAATTCATTATTCACTATCCCACATCTTATGAAAATGCATTTATATCTTATGAAAAATATACTTATAGCCTATAAAAAAATTAAAAAAATGATAGAGTTACTACTCTCTTACTACTCATTTACTGTTAATTTTTTATTTTATTTAATAGTTAAGAAAGTGACTATTAGTAAGATTATATATATATTTTTTAATGATTAAGAATGTTAAAAAAATACTTAAAAGAAAATGATAAAAAAAAAACTTAAAATAAACTATGAGTAGAAAATACGTAGTAATAAGGTAATACTCCTATCATTATGTAAAAAATTATAGGCTTGTAAGATGTGAAAATAAATAGTAATTAATACATAGTAAATCACTTGAATTAAACATTAGACTGTCTTAGTCCTCTCCGTTAGGCGTGACAATGGGCTGCTGGCCCACAACAAACGATGTGATGGTCTTATCCATAATAATGATGATGAAAGTTGAAACGTTCGTATGTTTCACCTCGAAGACTTTTTCAAGCACCCGAGAAAAAAAAAAAAAAAAAAGAAAAAAAAAAGAGAAAGGAAAATGAAAGTACACGTGATATTTAGATGTTAAGAACCATATAGGGTTTTAAATTTGTGGACATTAAAGATCATTACATACACTGACCCACTCAAGAAAAAGAAAAATACAAAAGACTTTGCTATCTAAGTCGCACTTAAATCACTAAATGGTCGTACACGTTTAAAGAAAAATGGTATCTATCAATTTGGAGCTATGATGGGGGAGGGAATTTGGCAAAAAGTGGTTCCAAAAATAATGCTGTTGGTTTCAAACAGGGACATGCAATTGGTTTGAATATGTGCAATTCACTGTATTCTATTATGGTTCACATCAAACATGTGTTTTCTTAAGATAAAATGACATCAGTTGAGAGTCAAGATATCATGCTTTTACACGAGATCCCATGATTCCTATTCTCTCAACAAATCATTTTAGTCGAAATTTTCTTTTCAAAATGCAACTATAATTGTGTTCTTTGAATATGATTTACACTCGGAAAGTTTAAATACAAAAAGATTTTCTCAAATTTGTGGATCAAGTGAGACAGATAGATAAAAAATGTGCGTCTTATTGCATTTACTACTAATTTAATATTGTCTGAACTATTTATACGGACAATAATAAGTGAGAGAAATTATATTTGCAGTTATGGAGTGTTCAGTTTTCATGTACTTTTTTAAAAAAAAAAAAAAAGAATAAATATGAGATATATAAGAAAAATTATTGCACACTACATAAATATATATAACATTACTGTAATAAATCGTGTATGACCTACTTTTTATGATTAAGACTTACAAGTTGGAGTGAAAATTTTGAAGTGGGGGGTGTCGTTAATCCAATTAAAAGGACAGGAATTCTATTGACAAAGACCGGTTCTGTTATGGGTTCAAAATTCGAAAGGATGTGGGTGGGTGGGTACTAGAGATGAGAAGAGATGGGTTTGTTTTTGGTGTGGCATTCATTTCCCACACTCTTTACGGCCTCATGTTCTGTTGCCCCACTTTGTCTCTCAAAAATAGGCTTTTTTCTTCATGGACCACAAAACCACTTCGAAACACTCTTTCCAGGACCACACAGCCACTTACCTCTTTGCTATTGCCTTGCATCTTGCAAGTAAACACCCTCTCCACCACCCACCCCCCCCCCCCCCCCCCCCCCCCCCCCCCCCCCCCCCCCCCCCCCCCCCCCCCCCCAACTAAAAAGAATCCAAAAAAGAAGAAGACCTTGCCTGCTGGAATGTGTAATTCTATGGTCTTGAGGATTTCTAACTTCATCCCAATTTAAACCTGATTGGAAAGTTTGTATCATCTTCAAAGACCTACCTACCTCAGTCGAGATCAGAAATTCAGAAGCACAGCACAATACTTCAAAAATATGTGCTTAAGATTGTGTTGGTCTTCCTATGTTGGACACAATGACAAAATAAAAGGTGCCGAACGTTCGTTGAAATGAAGTTAAATGTTATTTGAAGTGTGTAAAAGGCACTATTTTTTGGAGGAAGTTCAGCTTAGGCTTAGGCTAGCTGTAAGTGTTTTTGGGAACATCCATCAGAAGAAGGAAAGGGGGACCCAACTCTCCCACAGGCCAATGTAGGTGAGATGATGGATCAGGAAAAAGGCATCAAAGGAAGGACCTATGATAAGGTGAAGCATGGCTTTGATGGTTGTGTTTTGTTTGCAATTCCCCTGAGCTGTCACCCCTATGTTTACTCTCTGTCTCTCCCTTTTTCTCTGTCTCTTTATTTTTTCAGTAAATTCTGATAGCGACCAATTAATACTTAAGGAAACTGAGAATTCATGTACACAAACTGTTATAGATGAGGGGGTATATATTTCCCATTGACAGGATGTATAAATTCTGAAAGTGACCAATTAGTATACTTTTTAGGAAACTGAGAATTCATGCACACAAATACCATAAATTGGGGCATATTTCCCATTTACATGATTTGATGGTACTTTGGACAGAAATCTTAGGCCATTTTATCAAAACAAGGCAGAGACGGGAGGAATTGGCATCGTGGCATGAAGGTAGAGGACTTTTAGGAATAAATAATATTCATAAAATGCGACTGTCAAAGGCAGTGAAGATAACTTGATACCAACCAAAGGCAATTAGGGAATAAAGTTTGGCTGGATATTGTCCAAGTACTATTTATTCTTGATGGCTATTTAGCAATGAAAGTATGTATGCTAAGGAAGATTGACGACCTTTTGAGGAATTTCTTGGACGATTTCGTGTATCCATAACAGTGAGGACTTTTTGGCTCTTTTTAAGTATTGTTATCAATCTCACATATAATTATCATATAAAAAAGGGTTATTTTTCCTCATACGTTTCCAATCCAGTGCATGTTTCTATCTCCCCAACTGGTACCTCCCACAAACAATGAAACAAGGGTACCTCCCCAGTCTCCTCCTTCGCATCTTAAGAAAATTAAATTGTGGCAAGACAAGAATGGCGACCACTTAGAGGAGTCCACTTACCTAGTACTTTAACTTTTAAAGTCTCAACAACAGTGCTTAATTTTTTTCAAACCATCAAGGTGTCGTCCCTATATGTTCGCAGAATTTGGAAAGGGGAAATGGAAAGACATTAAAGCCTCCTAGTGCTGTTCGATTCACATCTATTTAAATTGCAAAATTACTAACAAAATCATTCATGCATGCGTATTGCAACAATCGGTAGGTTTTTTTTTTAATGTCGAGGAACTTCTCCAAAGCAGACATTTTGAACCCATCCCAGTAGAGTAAATCCTGGCTCCGTACACTACACACTCAAAGGTTTTCCTATATGGAACTGGGTAAATCGCTGGCTCTGATTAGGGGATGTGACTCCAAATGATTGTTTACACCCATGAGGTGTTAAACCTTAGACCTTGAAGGGAATGATACCCCAAGACAAAGGCCTTCACCACTTGGGGTTGAGTTGCTCAAAATATTGAACATATCTAACAAAACGAAAAAAATTAAAAATTAAAAAAAAAAAAAGGAGCCAATTATCTGAAATCTTGCATAGTTCATTTATGTCCACACGCATTTTAATTGTTTAACAAAATCCAATCATATCTGAAGGTAGACACTAATAACGTGAAATAATAACCTTGAATTGCTTTGATGTTGAGGCAGCAAAGTTTTAACAAAACCGGTGTCCTGATGCATGGCTCGAACCGTTAATTTAAACCTGAAGAGAAGCTTCATTCTGCATGCTTTTATCTCAATACCTTGAGTGTTTTAGACGAGGGTAAAAGTTCCTCACGAAGATCTGATTCAAGCAGCAATGATTCCAAGAGTTTCAAATTTCTGTTAGGCATTACTTCACCCTGCATCCGTTCCCAATCAATCAGAAAATTCACCAAAGCAATGTTCAACAATGAGTCACAGGTTCCTGATAATTTTGTTTTCGAACAATAAGATCACCACCTAACAATCAATTTCTTTTACGTGTAAAAAGTGTCAACTTATTTCAAGATTAAGTACTAAAGGAAACTCCTGACAAGAACCAAAAAAAAAAAAAAAAAAGGAAAGCGTTTCAGACATGGATTTACAAACCAATACAGAGACTTAAGTTATACACTTGTCAGAAACACACAGACAGAAAAACTTCATTTTAAGATGGAAGGCGGGGTTGAAGAGTTGAGGAAGAAAGCCAATGCACGATTCATGCAGCTGCCAAATAAAAAAATTGGCAATTTTGTCTACTTTGAGCAGCTTTCCTTAATCTACAATGATTTGCTATGAGGTTATCCAATCAATAAAGACGGACCAAAAAATGTCATGCAGTCCCAATGACACGGACATTATATGGAGGTCCACAACAGAAAATTGGCTCATCAGGGAAATCAGTCCGAGCTCGAGCCCTGAGGATGTCATTAGCATCATCTATCAATGCAGCAGCTACCACTGTATATTCACCGGGGACAAGAAAATACAAAGAGAAAGAATGCTTGCTTTCTTGAAGAGGAGGAATTTCCATGGTGATCCCACTCAGAACACCTACAACAAATTTAGAAAATAATAATAATAACACGCTATTCAAGAGATCTTTGGTAATGGAAATATACAAAGCAACTTGTCTTGCATCTTGTAAGTTACACTTTAAGATTCCCATAAAACCAAATTAGCACATACTGTTTCAAAATTAAAATATAGGCAGGATCCTAAGTATATTCGTGAAACCAAAACATAGAAATAGATGCATTATGAAAGAAACTCACCAGCCCATAAGACAGTTGCCTTGGCACCTTCTATACAATTTTCTCCTGCAACATCTCTGCATGTGATGCTGAGTCGCATTTTAATCATATCCTTAGTGTTATTACGAACCAGAACTTCCATAGGAGTCATGTCATGCGCCAGCACAGAACCTTTAAAAGCAGAAGAGAGCACTGACTCTTTTGGAGAATCGAGTTTTGCGGAATCAAGACTGCTTCTAACAAGCCTGAAGCCAAATGTCAAAGGATCTGGCAGCAGCACATCCATTACAGATGTTTGGAGTGCTGCCTGTATAGCATCCTTGATATTTAATTCTCCAGAGCTATTCCGCCCTGAATTCCACCGAACCTTTATTTTAGATATGAGGTTCTTGATAGAAGCATTCAGTTCAGCCTTATTATTTTTTTCTGAAAAACTAGAATTTCTGCCACTGGCAGGCCCATCTGCCTGAATATCCTTCATAAAGAAGGAATCATCAAGAATTGGTAATTTAAAATGCTCTAATGGTATTAGAACCCTTGCAGAGCAATCCCTATCAATTCTTGATTTAGGATAACCATATTCAGCAGAACCCTGGTCCGTGGAAAGGGTATCCTCATTGCTAGAGTTTTCCAACTGGACTGAAACACTTATGTCAAACACAACATCAGTCGGATTAGACAACTCCAGTTCAAGAAAACGAAGTCCCCAACTTCCTCTAAAAGGATCGATTTTCACCAATCTCTCCATTTTACCTTCAGAACCAATAGCTCCTTCATTATAGATATTATCCACACGAACAGGCTTAGGAAGGTCTTCACCAACATGTGCGGGAATTTCCATTGAAAGTAAGCGGGCCTTCACAAAGGACAAACCCTGCAAGACACAAATATGCAAGGGAACAACCAGTCGTCTACCAGGAGGCACAACAGATCCACTTGTTGGAGGATCTCCAGAATTTGACAGTGGCCCTAAGAAGCAAAATGAAAAGAATATTACCATCAGAAAGTACAATTTTCAAACATTTATGCAACTCACTTACACAAATGGTATTTGCAGGGAGCACATGCAATGGTTACAATGTTACCAAAAAAACCTAAAATTCAAAAGAAACCAATTATTCTGCCTCCTTTTCTTAGCTAGGAGAATATATGAAAAACCACAATTTGAAGATGTTCAAAAGGCAAAGCACACCAATAGAAGACTTCCATATCTGGATACGTGTTAATGATTCATTTTCAAATTCCAAAAAAATGTCAATTGTTCCTCCACAACAAAACACAAAGCATGAAATTTTGTGGAGATTTCAACAGTTGAAGAATGAGCACAATAATGTAACGTAATGTATTAGCTAACAATGCATGAAATTTTGTGGAGATTTCTACAGTAGAAGAATGAGCACAATAATGTAATATAATGTATTAGCTAACAAATGGCTGGCCAAAATTTTGAACTAGATCAAGTTAACTGGACTACGGATGACTGAAAACAATTCACCAAACAGAATCAATCATCATATTTTTGTGCAGCTCAACAATTTAAATGTTATCTGAGGAGTTATTTTTATACATTCACTATAGATGTTTCGCCTACCAGCTTAACGCATACAAACCGCCAAAGCCTAGCACGTTGCCTCCCTAGATTATTGTGTTTTAGTACAGGTGGCATGATAGCTGGGACGGTGAGACAGCTTAGCGCTGGAAGTTGAAATTTTTTTTTTATATATAGGAAAAATAAATGTTATTAATGTAAATAAAGGAATAGGCAAAGCCTTCTTTTCTTTATAATGTTTCATAAAGTTACCTGCATAATGGATCAATAACGTGGGGCTATTTCCATCTCTCGATTGCCTCACCATGCTACCCAAGGCACTCTTGCCGGTTGCAGCATCAGAGTCCACAAAGGCAAGCTGCCAGGCTTTTAAGGTCACAGGAATAGTCACTTCTGCACCAGGATTCAAAGGGAGGGAAGCCTTTAAGGTTTCATATGCCACTGAGATTACCGAGTCTTGGTTTTTCCCTGATAGTGAAATATGTGCCTGCTCAACTGGAACTGTACCTGCATTGGCTAGGTTAATCCATACATCACGGATTTCACCTTCATATAATATAATTGCACCATCACCGCCAACAACATGTGACACTAGCAATGGCAGCGGTGGTACAACAGAAATATTTGGAACAAATACATTCCTCAACTTCGCAGATCCACAGCATCGAAAAGGGTCAGAAAGCACGAGTCCTTGTGTTGCTCCAAGCAAAAGATTGTCAACATCCCTAAACAGGTGTTCGGTGATAACACCAAAACAATGAACTATGCACCCAGGGATTGTCACTGGACCCACCGAAGTTGGGATTCCTGATAAGGTGATCACCTTAGATGAATTAGGTGGAAGATTCACACTAACTGGGAAAGCATCAAAGTTTTCTGAATGCACGGAAAGATAGATGCTATCAACCCTCAAGTCAAAGCCACATGGATTAGCTAACTCCACCAAGACTTGGACGGGTTCTCCAACCACCCAGATCAGCTCGTGCTTGCTGCTATTATTTGACTCTCCTTTGCTGAATGGTGTATAAATAAAAGGCCCAGAAGGAGCAGATCCAGCCCACCAATCTTCTCTTGCCGGATTGCGTTTTACAATGTCTATTTGTGAGGGATGGAGAGGAAAAGAATACAACCTGCAATCCATTCAAATTAACATATCATTATCTATGTCATTCCTCATATAAACTAAAATAAAAATGACATACTCTAACAGTGATTTGCTCCGATCAATCACATGACTGATCAAGATGACTCTATCAACGAAAAAGTTCTTCACAGGTGGGAAAGCATTCATATGTTTTCAAAACCAAAAGCGAGTACCAAACTATTGGAAATTTATTGGAATTCAAATACACATGCTAAATCAGCTTAAAAAACAACATAACCAAACTTACAAAAAAATATTCTCTTTTTTCAAAAGCAATTCAAACACAGACTAGTTTTGATTATATTTCAAATAATATGCAGCACACAGTATCATCAGGATAACAAGATGGGTGAAGATAATTAGAATTCAAGATGCACTATTTATATGCACAAAGCCTCCACATTGCAAGGACTAAGACTCAGTAAATTATTTTCTCATTATCAAGCTTTGCTGGGAAAATATAATCAACTTTTGATCACCTTATGAAAGGTAAGGCAGGATCAGCACAGCGAGTTCCTGATGGAAGCCTATCCGCTGAATTTGAAAGTGCACTAGCAAGGCCATTTTGCCCAGCAGGTGTAATTAAAGGGTAGTAAGATCTTAGTAGGCGTGATGCTGCACTCCATGCAGCAAGAGGATCTCCTGCACGAACTGCAGAGATCAGAATCTCTCTTAACACAACCATTTGGAGAGTACTCCATTGAGACTCGAATAGGGATACTACTGACTGATGATGCACTTTTCCACCATCGGCATGACTCGATCCAACTTGCTTCTGTATAGAAACAAAAGAAGAATATGAAAAAAATTATCTTAGGTATAAGCAGTGCAGATGTTTTTTTCTTCAATTGAACATAAATTTATCAAAGGAAAAGAAAAGGCTGAAACCATACTTCTAACTTCATTTTTTTTACAAGAAAGATTGTATTGATATAAAAATAGGCATAGCCCAAGTACACAGTAGTATATGAGAGAGTGCACCTAGTTAAACCATACTTCTAACCTCCTAGAAAACAAAACTAACACAAGCATATTATTAAACACAACAGGCCACAAAGTAAGTTAGCATATTATTCCATAGCCTAATGTTAAGCTCCTTACTACAACTGAAACAAATTTAAATCACCGAGTCATTGCCTGTAAACTGAGTGAGACACACCGTCTGAGCCAGATTATCAGATTACACAGCATGTGACGTAAAATTCGGCGGAACCCTTTTTTTATAAGCAAAAAAAATTCAGCGGAACCTTTCATCTATGGTTGTTCAACTTGGTACTCCTAACTGAAGCAGCCCCACCAATAACAGAACCAACATAAGCTCATATAAGAAAAATATGGTTCAGAGTTATTTAAAAAAAAGGTCTTCCATAAATCAACGTCAATAATAGGGAATCCCCAAGCAAGGTCAGTATTATCATAACATTTGTTTCAAAAGGTGAAAAAAATGTCATTTTGTTACTGTTCACTTCAAGAGTAAATGATTAAAAAGAGGTTCACTTTCACCAGCAAGTCATTAGTATTTGTTATTCACAGAGTAGATGATTTCTCGTTGTTTTGTGCTGAAAAAAAGAAGACTTATATAGCCCTTAAAGCACAAAAGACTTCCCAAAGATGGTCCAAGGATTATAGTCCTGTCCTCAATTTGAGCCTCAGTTATTGTAGAAAGGCCTCATGGAGATCGGAAAAATTTGAATGATTCTACAAGGTGGAGATGATTGTATTTCATACATCTATCTGATACCCAAGCTTTTTTCAATCTTTGACATCAACGATTTGAGGTCACACAAACAGAGTTTCAATGCTAAAAGTCTTGGTTAGATTGATGACTTGTAGGCGTTACCAGGAGATCCATCTTCAGGCAGAAATTAACTTGGTTAGGTGACAGAACTCAATCAAGATAACAGACCAATTTCAGCCAGTACTATGAGACAACTAAAATCATGGATGCTTTACTACCAACATAAAAAAGACAAACTGGTGTCTAAAATTCATAAGTTGTGCCAACAGTTGAGATAATATGCTCTCTCAATTCCCCAAATTTGACGAGATTTATTGCTTAGTACTTGTAAACTCACATCGGGTAGAGTATTTTCGGAGATGGATGCTCTACTTTGAACACGATATGCCTTTGTTGTCATTGCCAAAACTTGCATTGCGCTAATAGCAGCCACTCTATTTTCTTGTTGCAGATACAACTGAGCAACCTGCCTTGAAAAGAAGGCAGCTTTTCGCTGATAACCGAGAGTGCCATATAAACGGGCTATTTCAATGAATAATATGAGCCTATCACTGGCATCAATCAATGATTTTGCACCATCAGCAGCATTGGTCAACAACTCGACTACCTCCCTAGCCAGCTCTCTTCTGTAAAAAATAAAAGAAGAAGAGAGGAAAAATGAAGAAATTAGTTCAGGAAGAAGATCTTATACTACACGTAAAGGTTAATAACTTCACCTGCAAAGAAACCTTGCCAATTTCAGTGTAGCCTCAAGTTCAAAACTTAAGGGTGAAACTCTGCACAGAAAACATTGAATTAAATAATACCGATAGTATTAGCAACTTTCAAGCAGTTTCTGTGACAAAAAGCCCAAGTTTCTGTTACTGAAGCAGAAGAATGTATCGAGCATATACATTTTACAACCACATGCAGAATGTATCGAGCATATACATTTTACAACCACATGTATTTGATTTTTTTTATCAGTAACATGTATTTGACACTTATCATAGCCATCTTAATCGAAAAAAATAGAGCCAAAAATGTTTTTATTGATAATCAGAATAGGCAAGAGCCCAAGAGCAAATTTGAGCCAAAAAAAAAAAAGAGGCTAACAGGATAAAAGGTCCTATTGCCACTTCTCTTATGAGGAGAGCAAGAACCATATATCAACTTGTTTGCACAATACTATCTCGTACCATCATTGGAAGACCGAGCCCCAGAAACATGTTATTCCTCTTAAGAGTTTTAACAAAAATCTAAAATATACTTGTTATCAATACAGAGGTCTGCTAGCAGCAGCTTAGGAAAGCCAAAAAGGGACAGCACAAAGAAATCAGTTTTCTAAAGTCCTAGCCTGGGGATATCCTTCTTGTTCGCCAAAACGGCAAACTTATTTGATGGCTGTGTAGTGTACCAAAAACCAGAAAGCAATACACCCCTTGTACGGCCAAAATCAGTATATTATATCATCCTCACCACATTTCTCTTCTTGTAGGCTAGAAGTAGACCTATATATGCTGTCATGAACACCAGAATTATAAATAGGATTTTTCCCAATTGTCTTCTTGCTAGCCTGTGTATAGATCATTTTACACTCACCCCCTTGAGAGTAATTTGTAGAATGCAAATCAGAACCTTAATGAAATAGATTTTTTTATTCGTAAATACGAATTTTATTAAAAAAATGTGAAGCCAAGTACACGGGACATATATAAGACCAACACCTATGGATGGGTATCTAAAGATATAAGGAAATCATGTACTGTAACACCCCAATAGAAGGCATAAACCACATGACCTATATTCCAAAAAGGACTAGTCAATGATACAATTGAAGCCTCATTGGAACCTTATAAAGAGTAAGAACTTCTCATTTCTAAGCAATGTGGTTTGTAACACCCCAATAGAAAGCATAAACCACATGACCTATATTCTAAAAAGGACTAGTCAATGATACAATTGGAGCCCCATTAGAACCTTATAAAGAGCAAGAACTTCACATTCTCAAGCAATATGGGATCACATACACCACCTACCCTTATCCATATCATATGGGGTATCACAATCTACCCCCCTTAAATTCCCGACGCCCTCGTCGGGCCTGTCCATTGTAGGTGGCACGGCTCAAGTCCCACATTTCTGGTTGGGATAGGCTCTGATACCATTTGTAACACCCCAATAAAAGGCATAAACCACATGACCTATACTCCAAAAAGGACTAATCAATGATGCAATTGGAGCCCCATTGAAACCTTATAAAGAGCAAGAACTTCTCATTCCCAAGCAATATGGGATCCCATACACCACCTACTCTTATCCATATCATATAGGGTATCACATGTACGTTCATGCTGTTAAAGTCTATTACAATCGACCAATGGAATAAAGTTTGAAGAAAAAAGTTCTAAGCTCATCCATTGTCCGTTCACAATCCTTAAAGCTGCAACCATTCCTCTCCATCCATATGCACCACCATCGACAAATTGGAATCATCTTTCACATAGTTGCAATTTGAGAATTACCCCAGAGGCCTTGCCAGCTCTAACAAAGATATCATTCCACAAACTCATAGCCACGTCACAATGCAATTATAATTTATAGGTGATCCACAAACTCTCCACTTTTCTTGCACATATAACACCAATCCAACACGATGAGTCGGCGTTTCCTTAGTTTATCTATTGGGGGTGTAATTCTATTTCATTAACTATCTATTTTATAAGAACTCTGATTATCATTGAAACCAGATCTGAGGGCGTTGTTGGACATAGTATACACCACATCACCATTACTGTATAGAACCTAGCAAATTGGGGTGTACATTTTAAGCTTCACCAATTCAAATTTGATTGCAAACAACTTATCTTATTTATTTTTTTCATTTTTGTGAGCGACACAAAAGCTTGGCAAATAAAAGGAACAAAGCAAAGGCAAGACATACAGAATCTATCACTAGGGAAATCCACCATACAAATAGATGTAATAAATGAAAGAGTTTGTAAGTGATATATGCAAAACATTGAAGTAAATAGTAATGTTCTGAGAAGAATTGTAGTCATGGACTTGTTCCTAAAAAGAAGGGTGCATTGCCAAAAAAAATGAAATAAGCATCAACTACCTCTGAGCATTGTCTTGAATAAACGATTTCCTGTAATGCAAAATGGCACTATTGTACTGATATCTAACTCCATCCTCCAAACCAGGATCGTTTAGGCCCATGCGATCTATCTGTTAAAAGTAAAAATACATAAATAAAGAAATAACTCTTAAGAAACAATTGGTACGTGAACCAAGGGCATAGAAGCGCTGGTGCACAAGGTCTGCAAGCAAGGATCTAATACCAATCAAGAGATAACCTTAGTAAGACTCAAGAAATCAGATATTTGACATTTATAATGACTGTTCACTGCATTAAGTTTATTCTTGGGACAACTAAAACTCAAGAAAGTTTTTTCTCCGTGTCGCCGGAAATTAGGCCAGCTCCATCGCTATCTCGCACAGAAATTGCCGATCATACACTCTTGGGCTGCCAAGTTGCAGTTGGGCTTCGTTTTTACAGGTAAACCACATAGATCCTTCTTCTTCAGCCGTGCTCCTCTCGGTTTCCAATTGATCTTTAGATCTGCCTCAGATCTACACCAAAGACCTATGCTCATATATTTTGCATAAACATTCGAGAGGAATGAAGCTTGGGAAGCCCCTGCATCTGAAATCGAAGGTTTGAGATTAATAAGAGTCAGTTGGTGCGCTTTTGGGTGGAATCGAAGGCTTTTGAGATTTTACCAGAAGCATGGAGGTCCTCATTAAAAATTGTGGAGAGTAGTAGAAGGGTTTGGAGGTTTGTAGCTATGGGCCATAGTGGTATAGGGTGGCTAGTGGTTACGTTGGAAGCAGTGTTATAGGCGAGGAGAAATTCGGAATTCACAAAACATTTGCACAAAGGAAACAGAGCCTTCGTGAGTCAACGATGCTCTAACATGCATGGTAGGTATCTAATTGTCACCGAATATGGTGGAGGAGGCCGGCAGAGTGATGTGGTCATTCCTGAAGGGTATGAAGGTTTGGGTTGGGAGAAGTTTGCTATTGAATTATGCAGGGCTGCTGCTATGTTTTTCTCCATTGATGTTGATGGGTCAAGGAAGGAAAGCCAAAAGAGGACATCTGGTCATGAGAACATCAACTTGGAGTTGAAACAAAAAGACCCAAACACAACCACGGTGGCGAGGTGATCATATGCGGCAGCTCTGAAGATAGGTCATGATTCAATGACTCAGTTTGATACCAGAGGCAAAAAGGGAAACTGTGAAAGTGGTCTGCAGATCACGCAAGCTCAGAACGAGCGGAAGGGTTACGACTCCTCTAAAAAAGAGGAGTATGGTAGTAAGGTTGAAAAAGAGTTGCACAATACATTAAAGGAGATGGAAACCCAGCTTATCGAGTTGAAGGCAACGATTGCTTTCTTGTCTACGAAAATAAACTTGCTTTCAGCTAGAGGCAACAAGGTTGTAAGAAACAAGCCCAAGATAGGCCTGAATTCTTTAAAATCAGATGAAGGAAAACGGAAAATTAGTTTCGGCCCTGTCCCTATAACCAGATCCATGAGGGTGTGGCAAGTCAAAAGGAAAACCAGGTCATTCAAAGTGGGTTCTACGTCTGGTATCGGTGTAGAGACATCTGTAATGGAATGCCTTTTGCCACAGGTAACACAAGAAAGGTTGATAGTCAGTGTTACACCCTTGGTCAGTGTTCTCCCCGAAAAACTATGGCTCCCACATCGGAGTTGAAGGAAAATGGTGTAACGCCGAGGTCTGAAGGAGATGTAGGGTCCATCAAAGTTTCACATAAAGGGTCACTGGAGGTGAAGGAACTTGATGTACTGCCAAGACTTGCTGCCAACCTAGAACCTCCAATGGTGACAGTGATCTCACCATTGGAGAGAACCAATAGAGTTGTTGAGGAGGTACGAGATTTGAATGCAAGAGATGGGGGGAAAATATGGGTTTGTCATTAGTGCCTTGCGAGGATTAATGTTTAGGGCCTGGTGTACAGTTAGGAGTTATGTCTGGAGAAGATGTTGTCCCCTTGTTATCTCTTCCTCCGTTAAACAATATAGTTGGATCATCATCGGATTGGGTTTTGCAAAAGGTTAATGAGATACAACAATGTGTGGGGATTACATGTGGAGGATTTGACGACCCATTCACAGCACTACTCACTGCAATTGAGGCGGGTCACTTGCTTGAAACAAAACCAAGATTTAAGAAGAGTAAGGAGTCAAAGCATCTTACTTGGGCGATCAACTACGACGCAAAGGGAGGCAGTATAAATCGAGGGAGGACTAGAGGGAGGGCATAAAGCCTTCCTCCGTCCTCGTATAATCATTCGGGTGGAGTATTAATTGTGTGGGAAAGAAGGGGTTGGGGTAGTTAGAGTGACTTGCTTTGCTTTGGGGAGGTGTGTTTTGTCCCAATAAGGCTTGGTGTATATCAGATAGGTTTCTAATTTCTCCCTCTTGGGCGATGTTCATTAGGGGCTCTCTATTATGGGCTAGGCGTTCTCTCTTGTCTACCAAATGTACTCGGTTATGCCTATTGATATTACTATATTTTTACTTATATAAAAAAATAAAAAATAAAAAATAAAAAGTTTATTCTGACCAAACATAAGGATGCTCAAGAACTACTAAACTGCATCAAACAGTTTTGTCAGGATAAGAGTGGACAGTGTCTGCTTGATGAATTGATGTTGTTCAAAACTATACCCGAAAATCGATGACAACCAAAGATATCATGCAGTGTTCTAGCCCAAAAGGTTGCTGAAAGTCATTAAGCAATTCTCAAAGATTCCTAACACTTTCGCAATGCAATAACCAGCTCCCAACTATCATTATTACCAAAATCCGAATTTATAACCAGATTGAGCCAATCCATGAAATTTTTTGGCTTTTTAAATTTTCCATGCAAGAATTACCTCTGCGACACTTTTCCAGAAAAGTGATAGTCCCCACCCAATTATTACTCCCAACATGATGTTCTACAGTGTCAGTGGATTAGAACACATCTCAATGACCATACAATATCAGAGTTTATTAAGATCTATGCATAAAGATAAATAAATTTATGTGCTCTATGAGAAATCCTTTTTTCTTATGAGAGATCAATGTCTTTATGAAAAATCTGTGCATTAGACATATCCATAACAATTGTTTTGAGTTCTTTGCAGCGTAAAAGATCTTGGACTAGAGCTCTTTCTGTACAATTAGATACTCAGTTCAGTAATGAAAAGGCATTATCCACGCATTCTTCTTCATGTTTATAACGTAATAAGGACTGAATCCTATTGTTAGTCTTCAGTATAGGCATCAAATGCAAGTGATTATTATCATGGTGTCTGGTCATGTTTGACATGCCATACACAAAAAGGGAGAAAAACACTAGATACGGACTAATTATTCATTAGGAGGAAAATGGAAAATGAAAAAAATACATATTACATATTTTTTGCTAAAAACTCATACCAGTAACGCACAAACGCTACCCTCCAATGCCCCGGCATACCAAAAGTAATCACCAGTCAACCTTGCAAGTTCTAGGGCAGTAGAATAGTGGGCATTGGCATCTACAGGCGATCCTGCCAACAAACAATAGTCACCTATTGTCTTTTGTGCCCGGGCGAGCCTTCGCTTTTTGGCCTTGATAACCTGCATTTTTTTTTCAAATACAAAATAAGTTGCAACATTAAAAAAATTTCAGGATCTCACAATTTGTTGAAGCTTCGAGAGAACATCTAACTAGTCAAATTCCTATAGGACACCTAAACATAAACCTCCTCTGAGCTGAGAGTGGCTTGAGAATCTAATGGCGTCTTTAGTATAGTTCCAGCAGATTCAGCCTTAAGAACCCATTTTTCAAATTCCATCAACAATGAGGCAGCAATGTCTTGCATCATCGTCTGCAAGTGGAACTCTTGAGTTTGAAGATCGGCAGGAGGAAACAACCTCAAGTTACCACCCTTTTTGCCGCCATCCTCCAGCTGAAAGGAGACATAAACTTAGCATTGCTCACACGATTTTCATTGACTTCGCCAACTTAATATAAAATCGAACAATTACAAAAACAAAACTTTGATTGCTTGTTTTCCCAATTACGCTGCCACGAGAACTGCAAAATGAAAGCACACGCACCTGCGAATCGTCGGGGCAAAAAGCAAAGCAGCTGTGGACGAGTGCGGAGGAGTAAGCCTTGCAAGCGGAGTTGAAAAGGTCGATGACGGAGTCGAGATCGGGGGAGGAAGGGCAGTGACAGACTCCGATGACGGCGAGGATCTTGCGGTTGGACTGGAAGTCCTCCCAAGGGCTGGGTGGGGACCCACCGAGAACGAACTTCAACCGGAGGCTACCGGAATCCCAGGGCTGGTGGGCAAAGGGGGACTTCTGGTGCTCCGTGTAGAAAGAGCTAATCGCCGAGAGCGGGATGGTCTGGTGGCGGAGCAGCATCGACCAGTACTCCCGCAGCAGACTCGGCGGGACCGTTCCAATCGGCAGGACCGCAATTCGGATCATGCAGGAGGTCTCGATACTGACGTCCGGCTCCATTTCCAGATCGGAGTCAAGGATACAGGTGTTTAGTTGTGGGAATGGGCGTATCAGATCGAGACCATTCGGATCGACGACATTCCAGAGTGTCACTCTAACAGAGCGATGGCGAAAGAGAGAGAGAGGGAAGGGTGCGCTGCTTATGAGGCAGTGAGCAAAGGGGAACTGGAGAGGCCTTGAGGCTTGAGGTGAGATTCTGATCAACTCACCCGGCCGGGTTAAATTTATGATATTATTTATCTCAATCCGTAAATTTGGTCACACGCTCAACGTGACTTTGGATTAGTTTCTTATTTTATTTTTTAATTATTTTTAAATAACATCTTTTGATTTCAGTTTTTTTTTTTTTTTTAGGATCTTTTGATTTCAGTTTAAACCAATATAATTGTATGTTTTTTATAAAGAAAAATATTTTAGAGACAGATAAATTTTATAAAAATAAATTTATAAATTGACATAATTTGATATGATATGTCAAATTATAAAATTATTTTTATTATAAAGAAAATTAAGACTTGTTTTGAAATAGATCTCATCTCAAAATTCTCATCTCATCACATCTTTTTCCCAAACATAATTTTATTTAATTTTTTTCTCTCATTTACCAAAACTCAAAAAATACTTAACTCAAAGTATCTTATTACTATTCACAAAATTCTCATCTCACTCCTCAAAAGAATCCTTAGGCTCAGTTTAAATTAAGAAATACTTTCAATCCATCTCGTCTTATCCCATCTCATCATTATAATTTTTACAAATTTTTACATAAAATACAATAAAAAAATTCAATTTTTTCAAATTTTAAAATAATAATAATATTTTTATTCAACTTTTACCTTTTATTTCAACTAATCTCATCTCAATTTACTATCCAAACCTAACCCCAGTTCGTTTGTTTTCACAGATGAATTGAGATTGAAATTAAAAAGTTGAATAAAATATTGTTAAAATATATTTTTTAACAATATTTTTATTTTGAGATTTGAAAAAATTGAATTATTTATTTTATTTTATATTAGAAATTGAAAAAGTTGTAATAATTATATGAAATATTTTCTACAAACAAACTAGGCCTAAATCTTTATCTTGAATTTTGTACACCTCAATCTAATGTGAGTAACTATTTCTGTCAATTATTTTTTAAAATAATTCACTTAAAATATAAAATACACCTAAAAAAAGTATTTTATTAAATAACTTATAATTATCTCTATCAATTCTATAAAATATATTAACATAAGCATTTAATATTTAAAAAAGTATTTTGAAATTACACAAATAATCTTTCATTAATTTTTTAAATGATTAAAATTTAAATGTTATAAATCAAATTACGTAATATAAATGAGTGGGGTAGATATTTAAATGACTCTGGATTAGTTTCTTATTTTACGTCTTTTTTTTTAAATAACATCTTTTGATTTCAGTTTTTTTGTTTTTTGAGGATCTTTTGATTTCGGTTTAAACCAGTATAATTGTATGTTTTTTTATAAAGAAAAATATTTTAAAAATAAAAAATTTTCATAAAAATAAACTCATAAATTGACATAATTTGATATGATATGTCATATTATAAAACTAATTTTATTGTAAATAAAAGTTAACGTATCAAATGAAGTCATATTAATTTTTAAATTTACTTTTATAAAATTTCCTTATAATTATACCACTTTCTCGTATAAAAAATATCTCAATTTTTTATGTAACTACTTTTCATTTAACTAAAGCTATAAACTAATTGCAAAAAAATGTAAATTTATCATTTTCATAATAAATAATATATTTGGCTTTAAAAGAAATATGTAAACCTAAATCTTTATCTTGAATTTCGAAACCTCAATCTAATGTGAGTAACTTTTTATGTCAATTACTTTTTAAAAGAATTCACTTAAAATATAAGATACACCTGAAAATGTATTTTATTAAATAACTTCTAATTATGTCTATCACTTTTATAAAATCTATTAACATAAACATTTAATATTTAAAAAAGTATTTTGAAATTACAGAATAACCTTTCATTCTTTATTTTTTAAATAATTAAACTTTAAATGTTATAAGTGAAATTATGAAATATAAATGAGTGGGGTAGATATTAAGGTACGGTTTGATGCCCAAATGAAATACAAACTATCTCATATGAATTGTGCGGCTGGTCTCGTATGAGTATCCAAACGGCAATCTCAAGTTTGTATCTCATTTCAATAGTTTTTCAACAATTACAATTACTCTTTGATAGTGAATAGTAAAAAACACTGATGACCAATTGCAATTACTCTGACAGTAAACAGTAGTATCTATTATTGAAATAATTACGCCAAGTACAAAAAATATATTTTGGAAAAATTAAAATATTTATGGATTTTTAAATTAAAAATAAATAAAACTTATTTTTAATATATTCATAATATTTTTCACCCAATAATTAAAAATAATTTTAAATAATTGGTGGGACTCACCACTTTATCAAATCTCCAAAAGTTAAAACCATCTTATTTATCTCACTATTTAAATACACACTTTTTCATAAGTAAAAATATTTTCATTAATTACTGTTCACTATCCTACATCATATAAAAAATACCCTCACACTCTATAAAAAAAAAAAAAACTATAGGTTTGGGAGTGTAGAAATGAATAGTGACTGATGCATAACATTCATATTTTTACAAATCATCTCATCTCATCTCACTATCAAAACACATTTTTTTTACAAACTATTTTATCTTATCTTAATTCAAAAATCTCTTTACTATTCAAAATATATCATTTGAATTGCGTAACCAAACGAGACTTTAACGATTTTGGATTAGTTTCTTATTTATTTTTAAATAACATCTTTTGATTTCAGTTTAAACCAATATAATTATATTTTTTTATATAGACAAATATTTTAAAGATAGATAAATTTCATAAAAGTAAACTTATAAATTGACGTAATTTGATATGATATGTCTTATTATAAAAATACTTTTATTATAAAAAAGATTTAACATATCGAATGAAGGTATATTAATTTGTAAATTTACTTCTATCAAATTCATCAACACTAATGTATAAAAAACATCTCAATTTTTTACGTAACTACTTATCATTTAACTAAAGCTATAAACTAATTGCAAAAAAAATGTAAATTTATCATTTTCATAATAAATAATATATTCAGCTTTAAGAAAATATGTAAACCTAAATCTTTATCTTGAATTTTGTAAACCTCAAATTTTTTTATATCATTCACATATTAATTTTGAGATCGATAAATTTTCTTTAATCTAATATGTGTGTAACTTTTTATGTCAATTACTTTTTAAAATAACTCACTTAAAATATAAAATACACCCGAAAAAGTATTTTATTAACTAACTTCTAATTATGTCTATCACTTCTATAAAATCTATTAACATAAACATTTAATATTTAAAAAAATATTTTTAAATTACAGAAATAACATTTTATTCATTTTTTAAAGAAAAAAAATCTATTCATAATCTCAACTCCCATTATCCTCTCATCATCTCATGATGTGACATTAAATAATAGATTTATCATCTAATACCACATCATGGGATGACGAGAGAATGATAAAAATTAGAGTGATATATAGCATAATTCATTTTTAAATAACTAGAGTAATGCTGCTCATCATCATAATTTTTATTATATTTTTATCATTTTATAATATAATATTAGATAATAAGAGATTATTTATTATATTTTATTTATAAATTTATCATCTAATATTATATTATAAATTATAAGAAAGGTAGAAAAAATGAATGATAAATAGATTTTTTATTTTCTAATTATATATTACGTTCGGGTTCTCTTCTACTGCAAGTAAAACAACGGTTCGACTTCGACCAATTTAAAGAAAAAAAAAAAAAAACAAGAAAAAGAAAAAAAGGGGTTCGACGAAATTGGCCAATTTCAAGGGTCAGAACTCAAAATCCGTCACCCGCCTTGCCTCGCCTCTTCTCGAAAAGTTTACGAGCTATTATGGGGTTTTGAATCATTTCAAGCTGAAACTTCCAATTGCAGGGGCTACGTTTTTTACCTTAATCGAAGGAATTCCAGAGGATTCGCTCGAGTCGTCAGATTTTAAGTTCCATTGTTGCAGCAGCGCCATGTCAGTGGCGAGTGCAGACAATCACCGCCCCTCCGCTGCTCTTCATGTTCGAGAAATCCTGAATTCATGCTCCAAAGTAAGAGCCCCCGCTTTCCTCTCTTCGATTTCCGGAGATCTGTTTCGTTCCCGTAAAAACTTCGGAAATGGCACAGCTCAAAAAACTTCTAAATATCTCTGATTCCAAATCGAACAAAAGAAAAGGCCGGATATAATTGTTCAGCTGGGTCGAGTTTTACGTTTTTCAACTGGTCAAACGGAAGTAGCAATTTCCAAGGGTTTATACTTGTTTACTGAGAAATCATTGCATGGTAATGGAAAACAAAATAAAAGAACGCGTCAGTGTTAGTTGAGTTTATTCTTTATTCGTGTTTCATCGATACGACCAGTAAGAAATCAAGACGATACGTACGTATATAATTACAACTTCTGTTTACTTTATTTTAACTGGACTCGAACGGAGTGTTAATGTCTAAATCATATATTTCTTTATACACTGTAGTTGATCATAGCTGGAGATCCACACCAGTCTGAAAACTCGATCTCGGAGCTTGTTAACTTCCTCGAGGCAATCTCAGATGCCGCTTTATTAGATCCTGACAACGAGGATGCAAAATACAATGCATTCGAAGTTCTTTCCGAAGTTTATGCATATCTGTGTTCTCCTTCACTGGACCAGGTTTTCTTCTTCTTTCTCTTCTTATTATTTATTTTTTTGCTCTTCATTGTTCGTCGGTAATGTTTTGATTTTTTGACGTATTTATAAATTGTTTGGTGCTGTGCCAGGAAGTTATCGATTCGTTGTCATTTGAGTTGCCAAAGGCAGTGTCCAAGTTTGCGAGTGTGTCGAATGGATGTTTGGAGATTGCTGAGAGTGTTATCAATCAATTAATAACAATGTGTAGCCCGCGGGATATGCTTTCAATTCTTTGCGAGGTGTGTTATTTAGGTGTATATGGTCAATTAGTCGCAAATCTTTATACCATTTTGATGTTTGGTTGGGAATACATGGGTATGCTATTTTATTTTCTTGAAAAGTGAGAGTGGATGGCAGTGTACATCATAAGTTTTTTCATCGGTGATGGCTTATCTTATAAAATTTCATCTAAACATTATAATCCAAAAGTGAAATGTTGACTAGTCCTAGATACCGTCAATATATTTTGACATCATCAGAACAAAAGGGTTTTGTTTACTTTATTTTAACAGGGCTTTGTTTCTTTCACTATGTTGCTTCAGATTTTGGTCTTCAGTTTTTTGACTGATATTTTCACACGTATGCTGCATCAATTTTGTGCATTAGTTGTGCCACCTCTATATTTTTCATTGCTTGTACTTGTCGAGGAGTGTGTATGCTTATTACTTATAAAAAAGGAGTGTTGCATAATATATCCAATACTACATTTACTTGTAATTATTTGTTGTTCTGTGTTCTGGTTCTTTGCTGACATATGATTTTAATTCTACCAGGCATTAGCTAAGATCGTCAGGACTTCTGCTTATTTTACCCCTCTCCTAAGTGGTCTTTCAAAAGGTAATGAGATTAACATGTGTTACCTTAAGTAAGGTGAAAGCAATGGTCTTATTGATTCATTTACATATCACTAGTCGATGCATGCCATCTGTGGAATGGACTTATTCCAATATGAGTTGGTACTGGTAGTGTCTATTTGTTGTATCATTTTCTTATTTTTAGTATTATTACTTACAATTAGTTTTCAGTGAGGATAAATCTAGTTGTTCTTCAAATTGAGCTTCAAAATAAAGATCAGTGGAAAAGCATGAAAAATCTATTACAAATTTAGTTGTAATTTATATATTAAAGATATAGGCTATGAAGCACCGATATGGATACAAGCTAAACATACAATATGATTTGACCTGGGCAATACGTTAATTCTTGATAGTCTAGAAATACAGCAAAGATACATTAGTAAATTAGTAATAATGTGTTCTGCTGTTTAGTTTAAAGATGAATGATAAGTACGTAAGGTTCTCTTGCAGTTCTGTTTTGTATAATATGGTTCTGTGCTTATGATTTGTCTGTATGAATGTTGTGAAAGCTACATTGTTGCCTGCTGTTGGGTGATAATGTTGTTTGTGCATACTCTTTTTGGTTTCAGTAATTCTTTCCATTCGGAGGCATCACTATGAGCAAGTAAAAGTAGCAGTGCCTGTTATTGTTAATGTTTTAAAGGTTGTGACCTCAGAGACTGATGATGGGGATACAGAAATTGAGGGTTTGTTTGACAGAGTTGTAGGCATTGCCAGTTCTATACATACAGTTTGCTCAAAGTTGGTCTGTGACATTTTCATTCGTTACATTTCCCGCTTTGTTGAGCTATTTCTTGCGACTCTTTATATGTTCTCTCCATCAGAGTGCTGACCTTCTGTGCTGTTCAACAGGAGGGCAGATCAAATGAAAAACTTTGTGCTCTACTTGGTCTATTTGTCTTGGAAATCATGGTTGGAATATCTCTATGGAACTGAACTACCAGTGTGAATATTAAAATGTTTTCATTTATGTTACAGCTTGAAGAATTGTGGTGTTTGATTGTATTCAATTGCCTTTTCTTCTTTCATTTGCTTGTGGGTCTTCTTTTCGCCAACTTGGTAGTTCTTTTATTCAGTTTGCTGATCTTTATTATATCTGCCTGTATGTGACTTAAAATACACCCTTGATGTGCAGGCTCTTGTTTCCATCAGCTTGAATCACAACAAAGTAAGCTGTCAGCACTTGGTGTCACTGTTGTCACGCCTCTTTCCCTACTGTGGTCTATCATACCTTGGTTTAATAACTGGGAATGATGTTGATAAAATGACTAGCATTGTTATAGGAGGTACTTCATTTTCGATTAATATATTTGTTTTTCACTCATATAGTTGGTAGTTTTTTTTTTTCATTTTACTTTATCTTTTTCTATTTAAAAAGGTGCGGAAGATGAAGATGATTATATGAGTTGTTTATCTGATGTCAAACTCGGCGCATCTCTTTCAGGTTCATATTTGCATATGCCGTGATTTTATTTTCTATTTTTCCATTGAGGTTTATTTTGATATTATTTCATGTTTCTCTGACATGCATTTATCTTTCTTGGGGCAGTTATTTGGGGCCATATCTCAGATGAAGTTGCTCAGGCTGCTGAGGAGGACTTGGCTACTGTCAAGGATGAACTTCGAAGTAGCCAGTTAAGAAGGTGGCAAACAGTTGGCATGTTAAAGCACATATACTCTTTTGTCAGTCTGCCATCGGATCTAAAGAAACATGCCATCGACTTCTTGCTTTGCATCACTGATGGAAATGTATCCCAGAACGTTGATGATGAATATATTGACTTGGCATTGTATATGCCTAGTCTTTTTACTGCTTTGCAGGTACTCTCTGTCTCATGTTGAGTATACATCATAACCAACCTGTTTTTATTAAGGATAAATTTTGATGCATCTAATCTCTGTTGGTCAAAACTACATTTTTCAGGCTATTAAAATGGTAATCATATATGCACCAAATACAGTGTTAAGGAAGCTTGCCTTTGATGCATTTAAGAGGGTAGGGAATTTGTATCTTTTATTGCCTTGAAGTTGTAACTCTACTAGAAATTTGTTTGCTACATTCTCCAGAAGTGGGTGACCTTCTTCTTCTTCCTTTTTTTTTTTTATAATTTTTATTTTTATCTAAAGCTTTTCTACCTTATTTTATCAAGTGTTTGTATAGACTTGTCTATAAACATTGTTAATGACCAATTGTGTTGGTGCTCAAAACCAGGTACTTGCAGATATTCCAACTTCTCATAGGTTTGAAATTTTAAAAGCTTTGATTACAAATACCGACTCTTCCTCCATGGTAAATTGTTTCAAGTCCGTTTTCATGAACTGCAACATTTTATATCTGTTTTGCATTAATTGATGTAGTCATTACAACGGTTTGTAGATTGCAATTCTTTTGGATCTTGTTAAAGGGGAAATGCATGCAGAGAGTTGCAAAAGAATATCAACAATAAATGATGAAGTTCAGCAAACGGAAAATAAAGAATGTTGGAGACCTTTGCTGTGGAATGCTAGTGTCCTTGAACTAGTGGAATTAGTATTGAGGCCACCCAAGGGAGGCCCTCCACCCCTTCCTGAGCAAGGGGATGCGGTATTCCTTCTAATGAAATTTTATTTCCCCTCTGGGTTTCTTGTTTTTCCTTGCTTAAATGCTCTTTTGTGTGTGCATGCTGCATGTGGGGTCGGTATCATTTTGTTCTTTCACTATGCTATGCTGTTTCGCAGTTTGTCATGGTATTCAGATTTTTGTTTTCCTTTTATGTTAATTTTACTGAATTGAACACCATGGCCTTTTCTGGGATAACCATATGAATGTGATGTGTGAAGAAAGTTGGTGCAGGGTGTGTGGGCTTGCAGTATGTTTGGGGGTTTGCAGGAGACGAGAGGGAAGGATTATCACTTTGTTTTGATGTTTTAATAATCTCAAATCGAAATCGAGAGGGGAGTGATAGTGTGATACTCACCCTCTTCGTTTGGTTCAAGGGTGGAAAAGAAGAGTAGATAAGGTATACTGTAAGTTGACAATAAAGTGATAAGAGTTTATATAGAAATTTCTAAAATTTTAGTAATTATGCAGGGGTAATTTTAGTTAATTGAAAAGGGGGCTTTTGAGTGAAGATATATATATATATATATATATATATATATAATTTAAGTCCTTTACTTACCTAAAAATGGAACTCTGAGTGGGGCAGATGGTACCCCATTAAATCAGCTCGAAAATTTTATTTTGATTCGGCCTTGCAATGAAAATTTCTGCCTATCTTTGAGTTTGTATTACTATATGGTATAATAAATAACTGATTAGTTATTTATTGATCAAACATTATACAGGTGCTGTCTGCCCTGAACTTGTACAGATTTGTGTTAATAACAGAGTCGACAGGTAATTCATTATTTTGTCCAATATCTTGTTAGAAGCCAAGACGGAAAAATAGGTTTTACTAGCATACTTCTTTGTTGTATACATTTTCGTACTCCTTTTTATGCATGCTCTTCTTAGGGTGGTGGCAAAAGAACACACATGACAAGTTAAAAGATTGAAATACACCAAAATGGACACCGACAAATGCCCCTATAAATTATAAATATATATCTTCTGTCCCGTAAACTAAATAAAACATTATTTTAAAAATTTCTTACACACACACATATATATATAGTATACTTCCAATGCATTATGGCTTCGCCTCTTCTACTTTTTATTGACTGTAATTTAAATTATATGTTTTTTAAATATTAGAAAATGTTTGACTTGAGTGAGAAATGGAACAGGAAAAACCAACTATAGTGAAGTGCTGTCCCAGAATAATTTACACAAGGCATACCACGAATGGTTTCTACCTCTTCGAACCCTGGTGACAGGCTTAATGACAGAGAACAGGAATGATTCTGATCAACTTGCTGTTGACACAGTCTGTCAACTAAACCCGATCGAGATGGTTTTGTACCGGTGTATAGAGCTTGTCGAAGAAAATCTGAAACCATCTACATAAACTGTCGCTTGTGGGTAGGCATGCTATGTCTTCAATACGAAAACCTCATCTCGGTAAAATCATAAACGGATAGAAGGTGTTTCTGGGGCGCAATTGTTCTTCCTGTAGTTTTGAGGAAAATTGGTTTGCTTTATTTAGATTCAAAAGATTTAAGGCTTCGTTTGTTTTCACAAAATTTATTAACTTATCTCATCTCATTTAATTATTACAATTTTTCTAAATTTTCATATAAAATAAACAATTCAATTTGTTTAAATCTAAAAACAAAAATAATATTAAAAAAATATAATATTTTATTCAATTTTTAATTTTATCTCATTTCATATGCAAAAACAAATGAGACCGACAGTATTTGGGTGGTGAAGAAAATGCTTGTCTGTTTAAGTTGAGATCATTCTATTATTATTCAATATTTTATCATTATTTTTCACTTATTTTTTCACCATTTTTTTTATCATTATTTAATATTTTATCATTATCTTTTTATTATTTTTCCATTACATCTAAGATTACTTCACTATTCATACGTAACAAATGATTAGTGTTAAGTAGAAGTTTTAAGTGTGCAAGTTTAATGTAATTTTTAGAATATAATTTTTTAATATAAAAAATGGGTCCCCAAACATAAAATTGCCGTATAGATGTTAAAATTGCCATTTCGTCAAATTTCAATTAAACATAGGAGATGCCTCCCTGACCTCTTAGCTGCTCACGCGGGTACTACGTGTAGAGGCTCGTCCTATTCCACAATCTACAAATGTACGGTGTCTAATTCCACAAACCCAAAATGCAAGTGTTGACTTTGAATTCCTTCAACAGGTGAGTCCAACAGCGTGTTACCAGAAAAGAATGACACGATTTAAGAATCGAGAAAACGGGTTGGTTTACCCTCAACAAATTTCCAGAGAAAGAACTTTCTGCATTTGAGGATATTGATATCCCTCTCCCGAAATTTTCGACTTTTTTCTCATTTCAAGAAAGAGAGAATGGAACAGTTGAATCCTACCATCAGCAACTTTCTCTGAAGTTTTTTTTTTTTTTTTTTATAGGTAACTTCCACTGAAGTTTTTATACAGTCCATCTACACGAGGTTCTGTGCTTGGCCATGACAGTGTAACAGAATTTGATAGCCTGATGGAACCAGGTCCTTTGGTGAGGAGAAGAAAAGCCGTCAACATGAGGTCCTCAGCTCATCCCATATAATGTCTCAGTACTTGAATCTTCCTCGGATGGCATCATATTTAGATCAGGCAGCAAGAAATCGCCATCCCTTGCCGGGGCAGCAGCCTTCCCTACCTCACAAGGTTCTGATTGCAGGTTATCGTCACTTGTGGTGTTTGCCGGTAAGCTCAAAGAAGTATGGTCAGGAGCGGGGGCTATTCTCTGGTAGGCTTCTTTATGAACAGTTTTCTCAAGTCCATCACAAGTTGCATTGAGATCTTTTGCTGAATGCAAGACCGAATCAAGCTGCAAAACATAAAGATGTTCTTTTCAGAAGAGTTGAACAAAGAAAGAACCGCAAGATTACTGGAAGGAGCTCGGTGCAATATGTAGACTCCATTAGTGATATTGCTGTATAATACTGGTTGGCAAATTTGTATAGTGATTACATCTTTAGATACAATCAAAGGACAAGATTAAAATATAATACTCGGGTCACCTTTATTCTCTTCAAGCTGTCGTTTCTGGCTCTCTGTTCCTTGAAAGTTGAACGTAGTGTTGCTAACTCCTATTTAGGGAACGTAAAAGATTATTTAAAAGAACTAATAAAAATTGTGGGGGACAAAAAAAAGTAGAAAGTCAGTAAAAAGGACCAAGAACACACCTTTTTCAAAGTTATTCTTTCCTTCAACAGAGAACTCTCCTCCTCTTTAAGTTCAACAAATGTCTGAGTTTCAAATAGTTTTCGGATCAGAATATTTCAAGTTTCGCAGCTGTAATAGTTCACATAACAATATCCATTTTTACCTTTTTTCGTCTTGAACTCTTGGCAGCGGTGGATTCACTTGTAGCAGCACCCTGAAAAGAAAAATATTCGTGCAACACACATCAGTGAAGCCAACATAAGCAAAATCGTACAATTTTCCCGCGACAAATGTGGGGAAAAAAACAGAGTTACTCAAAGATAGGAACGAGAATTACAGTGACCCAAACAGAAGAGACAACGTGGCAAGTGCCGACAGATTATCACTCAACGACGGCACCAAACTCCTCCAAAAAGTCAGGTACGTTCCCATTTCCCACGGGACCCATCAAAGATTCAAAACCACAAAATACATATCTTCGTTCTTTCTAATCCTGAAAACTAGCAGCACGATATATTATTACACACAGCACTAGCATGACTTTACAGATGCCAATGCTTTTAAACTGGGATAAACAATTTTTACTCAATATTATTAGGAGTTTGACGTTTTTCACCTCAAACTGACTGGGCAGGTGATGAGGAAGGAAGAGAGAGTAGACCCCATTTCGGGAAAAACGATATTCAGAGCGTCTTATCACGGAATTATATCCGCAATGTTGATGAATTAGTCGGTAACCAAAAAGCACTAACAAAAAGGCACCAAACCGCGCACCCTTCCCACTCGGGCCAAACCACAAAACTTGACCCCGAAATATCCTCGCCCACCGTATACAAAAGTCCCCACACAGTGGTATTGTCGTCAAAAAATAAAGGACGACGAAAGAAAGGCCTTGAGAGTGAAGCTTCCTCTAATCCTCTTTCTCTGGACAAATCATAACTATGACCATTTCTCCTCCTGACAAAATTCTGTCACTTCCAGGAATGCGTTCCGCCACCGGAATCTAATGGCAGTTTCCGAAGGATATTTTCGTCATATCAAAAAATCCAACAACAAGACAGGTGACCGGAGTCCGTGTTTGCATGACTTCACGTGAGCGTCTGTCCTGTAAGTTACCAAGGGCAATTCCGACATAACATCAGAGAGTTCATACCCCGAAGGGTGTCAACTGCCGATTAGTCACCGCTGATCCGAACAACCACTATTTTTGCAGGAAAAAAAAAAAAAAAAAAAAAGTACAGCATATTTATTGACAGATTTGTCCCCGGTGACGCAGGTTTTTATTTGTCATGAAAAGAAAGACGACGATAGCGAGATGGGCAATCGGAAAACAAAAATCGGTTTCTATCTTTCTTTTTTCCCTCTTTTTAGCAGAGGACATCGGTTTCGAAACTAACAAATTACACCGAGTAAATAAGGTAATTAATACGGGGCAAAATAGTAAAATGACTTTAAAAAGCAATTTCGTGGACGAGTAATGTCTCATCGACGGACACGCGAAAAACCCCAACCTCAACCTCCGATCCTTCTCATCCCCATTCTCCACCACTCCTCAAACGCAAATCAAAACACTCCGAATGGTGTTTTGTTCAAACAAATAAACTATGACACGGCACAGATCAGGCGGCCACCAGCGGGAAAAAGAAGCTCAAGATAGAGGAAGAGAAGAATGAAGAGAGACAGAGACAGAGAGATAACCTTGGATCTGGAGGCAGCGAGAGAAAAGCTGGCGTGGAAGCTGGACTCTTCGAAGCTGTCAGCGGTAGCAGAAGGGGAAGCACCGCCGCTCCAAGAGAGAGGCGTGGTGGGGCTGCCTCTCGTCGAGTCAGCTTCTTTTATCGGTAGAACGGCATCGCATCTCAACGAGACAGACCTCGAACGTGGCTGCCTCAGTCCCCACTGGAGCGGGACCACCGCTCTAGGCCAAGACTTAAGAGAAGATGACGCCGCTTGAGACTGCTTGAGCCGCACGAGGAGCTCAGCCACAACCGTATCGTCCGTTATGGCCACGCTCACCCACTCGTCCCGGGCCATCTCCTAGTTCTGTTCAGAAAAGAAGTGGAAAAAAACTGCAGGAATCGTTTCTGTGCGCCTCTGAGAAGGATGAGTTAATCGAGAGAGAGAGAGAGGTGGCGGAGGAGAAAGAGAGAGAAGTGGAAAGGAAAAGAAAAAGAAAGAGGAGGAGGGTATATATAGTGGGGTTGAAGGGGTGGTCTAATGTGTGGTGTGGTATTCCAGTGATTCGTTTATGTTCGTCTTCCCTTCGTTGTTTCGGGTGGGAGTGGGTCTTAAGTCTGACCTTTTTTTTTTTTTAAAACAAATAGAAATAGAAATATTTGTAGAGAAATGCTGCTTCTTCTTCTTCTCTTCTTCCTTTTTTTTTTTTTTTTTTTTTAAAGGTCTATTTGTAGAGAAATGCTAGTATGTCAGCTTAAGTTTATCTCTTCATTTTGACTCCTCATATATTTTTAAATTATTTATTTATTTAATAATTAAGAAAATAATTTTTAGTATATGTGTATTTTTTTTAAAAAAATATTTAAATATGTTAAAAGAATAAAAATAAAAAAAGAATGAAAACAAAAAAATAAATTTATGTTAAACGGCACGTCCAATGGTCATTGTTGGGCGGTAGTCTAGCACTACTCATATTAGTAAGATTTTTTTTTTTCAAAAATAATAAAATATTAAGGTCTCGTTTAGTTATATAGATAGAATGAGAAGAGATAAAAATTAAAAATTAAATAAAATATTATTATAATATAATTTTTTAATATAATTTTTATTTTAAAATTAAAAAAAATTAAATTATTTATTATATTTAGTGTGAAAGTTTAAAAAATTTATAATAATTATATGATATTAGATATCTACCCAAACAAGCGAATGCCTAAGTAGACCAATATTTTTACCATTTTTATACAACTTAATAATAAAATATTAATTTTTTAAAATCTTCTTTGACTTTATATTTACTTTTAATATGTTTAATTTTAAAAAAAATATTATTTTATTATAAAGTAATAGAATAGTTATAAACGCAAAGTTACCACACCAGTGCTCTATTTTGTATTGAAACATTAGCAATTGTGGAAACTTATTACCTCATTTTATATATATTAAAAAGTTATATTTTAAATCCTTTTATGAATACAATGAGAGTCATACAATAAAAGTAATAGTGCAGGTATAATATAGAGATATTATAGAAATTCTACTCATTATTTCTATAACATACTATAGATAAATTTTTATCTTTTTTTTTTTTTTCCTTAACATGTATGTAGTGTAAAGATGATTAGTAGAAGAACTAAATTAATTTAGCAAGAATAAAACTAACAAAATAATAAATAAATAAAAATCAATATAATGTGTGGAATGATAAATAAAAAAAATGAAACTATCATATTTTAACACGAGGCAATAAATATATTTAATAGTAAGTTAATTTATAAATTCATTTTTATAAAATTCACACGTATATTAAACATTTATGTAAGGTTATTGTTAGGAGCAGTGCTACAGTCACCGAAATGAGTGTCCCGAATAGTACATTTCAATTTTTTATTTTTCATTTCTCTTTTTATGTATTTTTTTAATGATCATAAATATTTTTTAAAAAAATAAAAAATTTATAACATTATTATAACATTATTAAAAAATAATTTTTTAATAACTAAGTATAAAAAAATTAAAAAAAAAGGTTTCGAGAGAAATATTCGTAATCCATTTTCGAAATACCAAACATTTCCCTATTGATAGTAGGTGGAGTAGAAGGTTGGTTGGAAGAGATGGAGCAGTAGCTTGGAGCCCAAGTAGTGTAGTAGCCGAGCCACGGTCCATATAGACAGACAGAGGGCAATAGGGTGCAACATAGAGAGTAGAGGGGACAGCTTATCTTATATCTTAGAATTATTAAAGCTAATTTCATAGAAATAACAAGCCCTCTCTGGTTTTGCTCTGCATCATTGGATTCGGGCTTTGAATCGTTAATTTATGACCTTTACCATCTGGTTGTACTCTGCTCCATTCTGTGGACGTGTCTTAGAAGATTGATCGCCAAGTCAGGAAATCCAGTGGAGTGAATTTCTCCCATTCACATTTTCGGAAAACCTTCTTCACAAGTCATTACACCAAAAGGAACTGTTGTGAATGATGTCATGGTATTCAGTTCTAGTAAATATGGTAGGTGAAACCAATCCATTGGCTGCAAAAACAAGTAGATAACACTAACAAATATAGGTCTGAACACTTGCAGTTCCAAACCATACGTATTGCATATTTTGCTCATTTAAAAAAAAAAAAAAAACCATAATTATTGAGGCCACCTTTGGAATTCATGTATACTCCTTATGGGGGTGGACCATGCCTGACTGTAAAGGATAACTCCATTTCCAATTGCGGTGGATAATTGAGTCATGACAAGCGAAAAAATCAAATCATTCCCGATTAAATTTTTTGAAAATTTAGAAATGAGATAAGTTTAATTGAATTGAAATTATTTATAAATAATAATAAAATTTATAAATAATAATAAATAATAATAAGATAAATTGAGATGATCTCCAATATCTCCCAATCTAAGCCGGCTTATGTGTTGGCATTTAATAGCAAATACATTTAAAGAGAATAGTGTTCAAGAATTTGCAAGTCTTTTCACAAAAAATGGAGCTAGATGACAAGGTGGAGAGTAAGGTTTCTGACTTTCTTCTAACGAAGAAACTCCGAATTCTTTAGGCTTTCGGCATTTCCCTTCGTAGCCCAAAATTGAACATTCAGATACAACAGTTGATTAATCATGTTCACACTTGATTAGAACCGGTCCAATTACTTTTCCTCATGAAAAATAAACGAGGGCTAAGTCTAGACTCTCGGAGACGCAAGGGATTTATGATCACCAACCACTTTCCATAAAACAGGGCGGTGGCTGTGTCAAAGCACCATTTGGAATTTAATAGATTCATCTGGCAGTCTGGGCTTTCACGATTCGATAGTTCGGAGCTCCTCCACATGTACTATGAAGCTCTGGAAAATTCGGAAATCTTGATAGTATGAGCAATTTTGGGTTTCGAATTAAACAAATTCCCATAATCCACGCCACCACAATTTGTAAGACAAATAAACAGATCGTTTTCATTCATCAAACAGAAATTTAACACAAACCAAACCTATAAATTAGACGCTGGAACCTTTAACAACAATCTAAGAACAACCACCCAAAACCAGAAAGAAAGTACAAACTAGGTACAAAACGTCAAAACCCACCCATCAACCTTACTATCCAAATCCAAGCACCCAAAACCAACAAACCCCAATGAAACCTAATCCTTTACACGATAATTTAGACTAGAAATTTCTTTCAAAGAACAATCTAACACTACTTGATACCATAATTGCTTTAGGGTCGTCAACTCGACCTTCGCCTCGATAAAATGTAAGGGAAGATCGAGAATCAGATAAACCAAAACCACAACTATTCCACATCCACAGTTGATTATAGACTGCCGAACCATCCCTACCACCACAAGGTTATGCTAAATCGAGCCGTAGAATCCTTCGCAAGTCGCTCGCAACATCTTCGTTCTTTCCAGGAACACACTTCTTCATGAAAAAAACCGGCAAGGGAAGCGAACTAGGGGGCGGTGACGCAACAAACACCGAGGACCCGGCGTAGAACCCAGAGACTCCGTTCAACGCCGTCGACAGTTTGATCCGAGACGGCACCGAGCCCGGATCCGGACCCAGCCACTCCGTCGATCCCAGATCCGGCACTCCAAGGTTCTCCTTATCAGACGCCGTGTCGTTCAGCTTTTCACCGCGTTTAAGGATCTTGACCTGACCCATGACGAGGCTCTTGGAGGAGAGCGCTTGCTGGGTCACGGATCGTCTCGGAGCAGGACCCAGGATGGCGGTGCTAGGCGGCGTAGGGCTCCTTTTCCTACGGTCGGGTTGTATGCGGTTAGCCCGGTTAGGGTTAGGGTTTCGGGACTTCTTCATGTGAGTCGGAGAGATTAGGGTCTTCCGAGAGAAAGGCTGTTCTAGACAATCTTGAGGGTTTAGAACAGCCACACCACCCATTATACTGAAAGCAGGTATGAAATTGAAGATACAGATAACAGAAGGGCAGGTTCTTACAAAAGGAAAGATATTTCGTATAAAGGGAAAAACTAATCTGAAATTTCAAGAGAGAAAATTAGTGTAAGTACGGAGAATTTTATATTTCAATCGGAGGGAATTCAAGAGGGGAAATTCTCTATTTCCAGAGAAAGAAAGAGAGGAGAGGAGAAGCCTTTGCAGATGAACCTCAATGTGTTTGGTCGTGAAGGAGCAGCGGTTACTTATAAGGGTAAGGGAAATTTGTGTGTCCCGAAGGCCAAAAGACAACCATGGCCAATCCCATGGATGCTTAATCAGTAAAACCACTCTCAACAGGTACCCCGTGTGCCACACGCCCCATCTAGTCACTCAAATAATTTTATCTTATCTTCTCGTTCCCTATGCCTTCATAAAGTCTAAATTTAAATATATATATTTATATATTAATATTTAAGCATACATATTTAAATAAAAAGATAAAAAATTTATTTAATTTTCATAATGAAATAAATGATGAAGTATACTATTTAATTTTAGGCACGTGGTTTTAAATAACAGCACATAATACTTTGATCCTTCCTTAACAGTGAAGCTAATTTAGTAGATTTGGGCCGACATCTCATTTCTTTAAATAAAATTGAGAACGATTTTATTTTTAATTGTGAAAATATTTTAAATTTGTGCAAACTTTATGTGTAAAAGGAATTGTAAAAAAAAAAAAAAAAAGAAGATATTTTTATAGGCTAAAAAAATAAAAACGTGATGTGGATAACACATATAATAAAATACTTATATGATATAATTATAAAGATTTTAAAATTTAAATCTTATCAATTAAGTCTTACAATTTAAAGTTCTTCTATTTACCATCCTTACAGCACACATATATTAAAGAAAAAATATAAAAATATAAAAAATAAAAATATGTGCATAATATAAAAATGATGAGTATAATTTTTCAATAATTTAATTGATGTAGATGACTTAAAAATAAAATAACTCTAGAAAAAATATTAAGGGCTTATCTCATTTCAACATTCGAACATTATTCAAATAAAAATATGTTTTTAATTTTAAATATTCAATTTTTTCATATAATCATTACATATACATTATAATTTTCCAAAAGTTTCAAATAAAATACAAATAAATAATTCGATTATTTCAGATTCCAAAATAAGAATAATATTATAATAATATTATAATTTTATAATATTTTTATTTAATTTTTTCTCTTTCTTAAAAGTTCATAAAAATATATTAATTTAAACTATTTTATTAATATTTATAAATTATTTTATTATTATTTACAAATTTTTATTTTCATTTAAATATCCAATCAAGCCTAAATTCTTGCATTTTCAATAGCTTTAAATACGGATAATAATTATGCTACAATTATATACAAAAATATATATTGTCACGCTCTTGGGGCGCGTTTGCTGTAAAGACTAGAAGGGCCACACCTTTTTTGTTTTTGTTTTTATGATACGAAGGAAAGAGCCAAACCTAACACTGCTGTGAAATACTCGTATCTGACGTGGGTGCGATTCGCGAACCTTCCGCTGGCATAATTATCTCCGACTTCAACTATTATCCCTTTCTCTTCCGCACAATTACCAAGTTGCCATCGCGTCTTTGAAGAAGCAATCATATGCGGTGCGGTAAACTTTCCATTACTTTAGTTATCATCGTTCTTACCATTTCATTTATGTCAAAATTAAAAATAAAAAATAAAACTAAATTCCTTCGAGCATCCTCTCGATAAAAAGTTAAATTTATTGAATATTTAGTTATTAAAAAATAAAAAATATTATAATAAATTAACTAAATTAGAATTTAATTACAATTACATTCAAAATAATTTTCAAATCTGAATGTTCATGTTCATAGGCCAAATTCTTATTTTATAAATTATTTATCTCTCCAACAAACTAATATGTCCAGTTTTTAGAAATATTTGTTGAATGGATACTCTCTTCAAGTGCACAGATTCATGGATATTTTGTCCAAATTTGATAAAAAAAATGTTGGATGGGAATGATAAAAATTAATAAAATATGATAAAATTAAATAAATTAATAATTAAAAAAAATTAAATATTTTTTAATTATTAATTACTCATTATTATATAATGAATAAATGGATAATCCAATATAAAATTTTGATGTGAATATCCAAAACCAATTTTATTTTATATTATTTTATTGTTATATAATAAAAAAATAACTATTTCAATATGAATATTTATGTAAATGGAATAGTCAAAAATTAAATTCATCTTATATTCATAAAAAATATACTTTAACTTTAACTAATTCATTGAGAGTGCAATTATCTCAAATCATATTTTTAGCTGTTGCACATTTTATTGTATCAATTGTTTAAGGAAAATACTATTTTATTGTTGGTAAAAATTTTAAATTTAAAAATTTTAAAAAGAAATAATATACCGATAAAATCAAATTGTAATTTATATAATATTATGTGAGATCTCTAGTTTCACTTGATTTTTATCCTTATTATTCTAAGTGTTATTTTATTGTATTAATTAAATATGTTATTTGTTTTAGTATTTTATTTTAATTTAGAGAATTTATTTTTATTTGCTCTTTATTTTTGGACTTATGTTATTTAGGCTTTGCTTGATTTTTTATTGGGCTTTGTGTGTATTTTTCTCTGTGGGCCGTGGGTGTGTGTGTGTGTATGTGTGACCCGAAAACCGGCCCAGCCCAGCAAGGGGGGCCCAGGCCTGTGCGGAGCACGGCCCAGCCGTGCGGCCCGTGAGTGCTCAGCCACTCATTGCAGAAACGGCGTCGTTTTGGGATGGAGCCCTAGCTCCATCTTATTCCCTTCTTGCGCCGCACCTTCTCCTTCCCGATTCTTCTCCTTCCTTCTCCTTTCTTCTACAATTTCTTCTCCACGCAGCTGCTGCCGATCTCCACGCAGCTACTACCGGAGTAAATCCCAGTCGTGAGCCACCTCCACCTACTCGTGTCGTTCGGCATGCACCCCGAAGGTTGCCATCAAACCCGTGGCATCGCACGGTCGCCACCATTTCCGCAAGCTCCTCGGTGGCGTCGGGCATGGCTGCCGTGAGTGCCGCCGTGCCACGCGTCCGCAAGAGGATCTCTTTTCCTCCAAGGCATGCTGCCGTTATTTCCTCCCTCCACCGTGCGACACGCACGCCATGCGAACCGCCATTTTTGGCCTATAAATAGGCCACGGCTTCTCTTGGTTTAGGGATCTCCATGGGTGTGTGTTTGGTGTTGTTTGTGTTAAACAAATCGGGATTTTTTTTGTGTGATCCGAGAACAATTTCTCGGAAAATTTCTGGGTTTTGAACCCGTGTGGTGTTGTGTAGTTGCCGAACTCTTGAGCTTCCAAATCTTGTATTTTGGTTGGGATTTGTTGTTAAGTTTTTCATCTGTGTTGTTCAAAACCGTGAGTTGAGAGAAACGGTTTCAGCCGTGTGACGCCGTCGCTGTTGGCTGCACTTCCTTTCGCCTGATCTTCCAGATTTTTATCAATTTCATCGTGTGTATGTAATTTTCCATCGAAAATTCAAGTGATTTAAATTGACTTTATAACTGTTGTTCATTGTAAATTATTGAACTGTTGGTTTGTTGGAAATTGAGCCTTGAGCCATTGAAGTGTTGGGTATGTTTAAATTGGAGTTGTTGGATTTGGGCCTTGGGCCGGAGTGATGAACGGGAATAGGCGTGTATTTGTGAAACTGTATAAATTGTAAATGGAGGCTTATTTTTGTAAATAAAATATTTAATATTTATTCCAATAAACTGTTGCAATGCATATTTATCGTTTATAATAAATTGTGCTGTGCTGTGATGTCATGTTGTCTATTGAAATTGAGACTATTGTCATTAATGGCGTGAGTACGTGTGTATCACGACCCCAAGCCGAGATGGGGCATTATCTCGATGGAGCTCCTCTGGTCACTCGGGAGCGTAACAAACTGATGTGACATCCCCTGAGTTGTCGCAGGGCGACGACGGGAACGGACGAGACGGTAACGCTCTCGTACCGATTCCGTGACCTTTGGCTGGCAAGGTTAGAGGATGCTTGGCCATGTACGCGCTGGGCGCGGAACTGAGCATCGCTCGTTACGAAGTCTCATGCACGGACGTTACCCGTGATGTGACGAAGAGAGCCAGGGTGTGCGAACGGTCCATAGGGGAGACCGTGGTGCATGCGTAAATTCTTAATAATTATGAATGGGACACAAAAATGGGATTTTCGAGGTATAGTAATACAAATGATATTTTTGGGAAAGAAATGTAATTGGTTATTTGTCCGCATGGAAACACGTGTTGTAAAGATATGTTTTTGGGTGTTATTTTGTTAATTACTTGCTGAGATGTCATAATCTCATAGTGGTGTTTACCCTACGGTTCCGTTTTATGGTGCCGTAGAGTTTGACGCAGAGCCCGAGTATGTACCTGAAGGACCGACTCTGCCAGAAGCTTAAGTCGCTGTTTTGTTGTTCAGCGTTTTGGGACTTGTTTCCATTATGTTATTTGCTTTCTTTAAATTATCTGACGGAAGACTGTAAAATATTTGTAAGGTTATTTTGTTGTTTTATGAACAATTCTGGTACTTAATAAAGAAAGACCCTTTAATTTCCTCCGCTGCGAAAGAAAAAAATTTTACTGTACATTTTATGTATGTTGTACACTTTGAGCATCAGAGTTATTGGGGTGCGTGATCCGTGTGGTCATCATCCCGGTGTCACGAACTCCATAAAAATAACACGTGGGGGTCGAGGGCGCCACAGGTGGTATCAGAGCGGTCTGGCTCTGGGTAAAACCATATAAATACCTAGGTATAGTACCAGAATTTTTATTATAATTTTATCGAGTTTTAAATAGGGACGTTTTTTCAGTAAGATGGACCGATCAGGAATACCGCATCCGGAATCTGAGATTGACTTGTCTCGCTCGGATGGGAATCTCGCCATGGCTAGAGCTTTAACCCGTATGACAGAATTTCTTCAGCAGAATTTTCCGCCGCAAAGGGAGCAACAGAACGGTTGTCCGTACGAACGCTTTTTAGCTCATAGGACCCCTACTTTTTCTGGGCAAGAGGATCCACTTCGTGCTGGAAGGTGGATTAGTGATCTTGAAAAGACATTCGAGATCTGTGGGTGTACCGAAATTCAAAAGGTGTTATACGCAAGTTACCTGTTGCAAGGTGACGCGACTGCTTGGTGGGGAACCAAACGGGAGCTTCTGGAAATGGAATTAGGATCTATAGCGGCGGTATCTTGGCCACGGTTTAAGAAGGAATTCAATGATCGTTTCTTCCCGAATACTATGAGGAAACAAAAGGCAAGAGAGTTTAATAATTTAGTACAAGGGGTGATGACGGTTGAGCAGTATGCTCGGAAGTTTATAGAACTTGGGAAGTTTGCTACACATTTGATTGCTACAGAAGAGATGCGGATCGAGCGATTTCAGGAGGGTCTACGGCGGGAGATCCGTAGACAGGTTGCTTGCTTGCAAATTCCAACTTTTCAGCAACTGGTAGAGGTTGCTTCGATTGCAGAGCTGGAGTTTATTGATCCTGTTGCGACACCAATGGGCCAAAAGAGAAGAGTTTTTGGGGAAGGAAGTAGTTCGGGGTCTGCACCTAAGTTTATTTCCAGGACTGGAGCCCGACCGCAAATGGCCACCGGAGTACGAATGGGAGGTCAAGCGCCAGTATGTGGCAAATGCAATAGGTCGCATGTCGGCGAGTGCCACATGTCTGGGATTCAGTGTTTCAGATGCGGGCAAACAGGACATCTTGCTCGCAGCTGTCCTACCATGATGCAGGCGAATCGAGGCGGATATCGTGGTGGGAGGACTACCCCAAGACCACCTGCTCAAGCTAGGGTCTACGCAGTGACACCTGGTGAGGTGGACGATGAAGCTCAGGAAACCCAAAATGCTGGAGTCATCACAGGTATAAATTCTATTCAATCATTCGAGATACTTTATTTGGGTATTATATTGGTTAGACTTAATTGGTAGTTTTAAATCTTTTAGGTAGAGTTCGACTATATGATTTTTATGCTTGCACTTTATTCGACTCGGGAGCATCTCAGTCATTCATTTCTGCCACCTTTGCTCGGATGTGCAACCTGGTTTTTAAACCTTTATCACGGTCTTTGTTAGTGAAGTTACCAAATGGGGAAACTGTGTGGTGTTCAAAAGTTACCTTAGGTTGTCCTCTGGTTTTAAATGGAATGACTCTTAAAGCAGATTTGATAAGGTTTAAATTACTTGAGTTTGACATTATTCTAGGAATGGATTGGTTATATCAGTATTTTGCCAGCATTAATTGTCGTAGCAGAATTATTAGTTTCCAACTACCTGGGGATAAGTATTTAGAGTTTGCAGGAAGTAAAGTAAAGATGAAACCTGCAGTTATATCTGCTATTCAAGCAAGTAGGGACTTAGCTAATGGGGCGGATGCCTATTTGGTTCTTATGGTATCTGCACTTTCGGAGAAGAAATCTGTAACAGATATTCCGATCGTGTTGGAATTTTCTGATATATTTGTGGATGAGTTGCCCGGCTTGCCACCTGTTCGTGATTTGGAGTTCGCCATTGATTTAGAATCCGGTGCGGCACCTGTTCATAAGGCCCCGTACCGAATGGCGCCAGTAGAGTTGAAAGAGCTGAAAAGTCAATTACAGGAATTGGTAGATAAGGGGTTTATTCAGCCTAGTTTTTCACCTTGGGGAGCACCAGTGTTGTTTGTTAAAAAGAAGGATGGTACACTCAGAATGTATATAGATTACCGAGAACTCAATAAGGTAACCATTAAGAATAAGTACCCCTACCTCGGATTAATGATTTATTCGATCAACTTCAAGGTGCTACTACTTTTTCAAAAATTGACTTAAAATCGAGATACTATCAATTGAGGATAAAGGAACAGGATATACCTAAGACTGCCTTTAGGTCTAGGTATGGGCATTATGAGTTTAAAGTGATGCCGTTCGGATTAGCAAATGCCCCCGCAGCATTTATGGATATGATGAATAGAATATTCCGACCCTATCTAGATTCCTTCGTGATAGTCTTTATTGATGATATTTTGGTTTATTCTCGTGAACCAGAAGAGCATGCCAGCCATCTTCGCTTGGTGTTGGGTAAGTTAAGAGATCATCAACTCTTTGCAAATCTGAACAAGTGCGAATTTTGGTTGAAGGAGATTAAATTTCTTGGTCATGTTATGTCCCGGGATGGAGTAGCAGTTGATCCAAGTAAGGTCGAAGCTGTATTGGCATGGCCACGTCCTTCAACGGTGCACGAAATTCGAAATTTTTTAGGACTTGCTGGTTACTATCGCAGGTTTGTGGAAGGCTTTGCTCGATTATCTGGACCACTCACTACTCTTACCAGGAAAAATGTTGAGTTTGTTTGGTCAGACAAATGCGAGATAAGTTTTCAGGAGCTGAAGAAGAGATTAACTACAGCACCTGTTTTGGCACTTCTGGAACCTCATAAGCCATTTGTAGTTTTTAGTGATGCTTCCAAATTTGGTTTGGGGTGTGTGCTTATGCAGGAGGGAAGAGTTGTGGCGTATGCATCCCGCCAATTGAAAGATCATGAGAAGAATTATCCCACGCACGACTTGGAGTTAGCGGCTGTGGTTTTCGCTCTCAAAATTTGGCGGTACTATTTATATGGCGAGACTTGTGAAATTTACACTGATCATAAAAGCCTCAAACATCTTTTCTCGCAGAAAAATCTTAACATGAGACAGAGGAGGTGGTTGGAGTTAATCAGTGATTACCAGTGTGAGATTAAGTATCACCCAGGGAAAGCAAACCTGGTGGCTGATGCACTAAGTCCAAAGTCTTATTCAGTTGATGAGGTTAAGTCATCAGGGTTGGACTCCCTTCTTTCTGGTATAAGGAGACTTCTTACCACTAGTTCTCAGCAGGAGGAGGTGTTGGCTTCAATTCTTGATATCCGAGTTCGTGATTTTGAGGAGTTGAAGACTCTGCAGGAAAATGACTCTAAGTTGCTAGACATTAAAGAAAGAGTCAAGAAGTCACAAGGACCCGCGCATTTCAGTCTAAGCAAAGATGACATTCTTTTATTCCGTAATCGTAGGGTGATTCCTACAGATTCAGAATTTAAAGAAAGAATCTTGTCTGAGGCCCATGCAGCACCTTATTCAGTTCACCCTGGAAGTACAAAAATGTACCGAGACTTAAAGAAAAGTTTTTGGTGGGAAGGAATGAAAGGAGACATTGCTTTGTTTATTGCGAAATGTACAACTTGTCGGCAGGTTAAAGCTGAGCATCAGAGGCCCGCTGGCTATCTTCAACCACTCCCTATTCCTGAGTGGAAATGGGACGACATCGCAATGGATTTTGTGGTAGGGTTGCCGAGGACTCCTAGTGGGAAGAACTCAATTTGGGTGATTGTTGATCGGTTGACCAAAAGCGCCCATTTCTTACCTATTTCTAACACTAATACTTTGGGAACCTTGACTCGGATTTATATCAAGGAAATCGTACGTCTTCATGGAATACCCATGAGTATAGTGTCAGATAGAGACCCACGATTCACGTCTCACTTCTGGAAAAGTTTGCAAACAGCCTTGGGCACCAAGTTGAAATTCAGCAGTGCTTATCATCCTCAAACCGACGGTCAATCAGAACGCACTATTCAGACTCTTGAGGATATGCTGCGAGCTTGTGTTTTGGATTTTAAAGGAAGTTGGGAAAATCATCTGTCGCTTATAGAGTTTGCGTATAATAACAGTTTTCAAGCGACTATTCAAATGGCCCCTTATGAAGCCCTTTATGGGAGGAAGTGTCGATCTCCCTTATTTTGGGATGAAGTTGGTGAAGGGAATCTACTTGGACCGAATATTGTTCAGGAGATGAAGAATCAGGTTCAAATTATAAGAGATAAGATGGCAGCTGCGCAGAGTCGTCAGAAGAGCTATTCGGACACGAGGAGAAGAGATTTATTATTTGAGATTGGTGATTGGGTTTACCTCAAAGTTTCTCCAATGAAAGGTGTTAAGCGTTTTGGTAAGAAAGGGAAACTTAGTCCGAGATATGTTGGCCCTTTTCAGATTCTGGAGAAGGTTGGACCAGTTGCTTATCGTATTGCTCTGCCAGAGCATTTTGGTGGAATTCATGATGTTTTCCACGTATCATCCTTAAAGAAAAGCTTTGGTCAGCAGGAGCCTCGTTTCGTTGATCCAGGGAGCATTCAACTCCGGTCTGATCTCACTTACGAAGTTGTTCCAACTCAGATCCTTGACATGAAGGAGCAACGATTAAGATCCAAGTCAATACCTCTAGTTATGGTATCTTGGGGAGATCCGTTAGCCCAGGATTTTTCGTGGGAGAGAGAGGCAGACATGAGAAAGTTCTACCCTTACTTATTCGGGTAGTTTTGAATATTTGTATTCTTTCTCAAGTTTGTTTAAGAGTTTTGTATTATGTTTTGGAATCAATTTAGGAACTTGGCAATTTCGAGGACGAAATTTCTTTTAAGGAGGGGAGGTTGTGAGATCTCTAGTTTCACTTGATTTTTATCCTTATTATTCTAAGTGTTATTTTATTGTATTAATTAAATATGTTATTTGTTTTAGTATTTTATTTTAATTTAGAGAATTTATTTTTATTTGCTCTTTATTTTTGGACTTATGTTATTTAGGCTTTGCTTGATTTTTTATTGGGCTTTGTGTGTATTTTTCTCTGTGGGCCGTGGGTGTGTGTGTGTGTGTGTATGTGTGACCCGAAAACCGGCCCAGCCCAGCAAGGGGGGCCCAGGCCTGTGCGGAGCACGGCCCAGCCGTGCGGCCCGTGAGTGCTCAGCCACTCATTGCAGAAACGGCGTCGTTTTGGGATGGAGCCCTAGCTCCATCTTATTCCCTTCTTGCGCCGCACCTTCTCCTTCCCGATTCTTCTCCTTCCTTCTCCTTTCTTCTACAATTTCTTCTCCACGCAGCTGCTGCCGATCTCCACGCAGCTACTACCGGAGTAAATCCCAGCCGTGAGCCACCTCCACCTACTCGTGTCGTTCGGCATGCACCCCGAAGGTTGCCATCAAACCCGTGGCATCGCACGGTCGCCACCATTTCCGCAAGCTCCTCGGTGGCGTCGGGCATGGCTGCCGTGAGTGCCGCCGTGCCACGCGTCCGCAAGAGGATCTCTTTTCCTCCACGGCATGCTGCCGTTATTTCCTCCCTCCACCGTGCGACACGCACGCCATGCGAACCGCCATTTTTGGCCTATAAATAGGCCACGGCTTCTCTTGGTTTAGGGATCTCCATGGGTGTGTGTTTGGTGTTGTTTGTGTTAAACAAATCGGGATTTTTTTTGTGTGATCCGAGAACAATTTCTCGGAAAATTTCTGGGTTTTGAACCCATGTGGTGTTGTGTAGTTGCCTACCTCTTGAGCTTCCAAATCTTGTATTTTGGTTGGGATTTGTAGTTAAGTTTTTCATCTGTGTTGTTCAAAACCGTGAGTTGAGAGAAACGGTTTCAGCCGTGTGACGCCGTCGCTGTTGGCTGCACTTCCTTTCGCCTGATCTTCCAGATTTTTATCAATTTCATCGTGTGTATGTAATTTTCCATCGAAAATTCAAGTGATTTAAATTGACTTTATAACTGTTGTTCATTGTAAATTATTGAACTGTTAGTTTGTTGGAAATTGGGCCTTGAGCCATTGAAGTGTTGGGTATGTTTAAATTGGAGTTGTTGGATTTGGGCCTTGGGCCGGAGTGATGAACGGGAATAGGCGTGTATTTGTGAAACTGTATAAATTGTAAATAGAGGTTTATTTTTGTAAATAAAATATTTAATATTTATTCCAATAAACTGTTGCAATGCATATTTATCGTTTATAATAAATTGTGCTGTGCTGTGATGTCATGTTGTCTATTGAAATTGAGACTATTGTCATTAATGGCGTGAGTACGTGTGTATCACGACCCCAAGCCGAGATGGGGCATTATCTCGGTGGAGCTCCTCTGGTCACTCGGGAGCGTAACAGACTGATGTGACATCCCCTGAGTTGTCGCAGGGCGACGACGGGAACGGACGAGACGGTAACGCTCTCGTACCGATTCCGTGACCTTTGGCTGGCAAGGTTAGAGGATGCTTGGCCATGTACGCGTTGGGCGCGGAACTGAGCATCGCTCGTTACGAAGTCTCATGCACGGACGTTACCCGTGATGTGACGAAGAGAGCCAGGGTGTGCGAACGGTCCATAGGGGAGACCGTGGTGCATGCGTAAATTCTTAATAATTATGAATGGGACACAAAAATGGGATTTTCGAGGTATAGTAATACAAATGATATTTTTGGGAAAGAAATGTAATTGGTTATTTGTCCGCATGGAAACACGTGTTGTAAAGATATGTTTTTGGGTGTTATTTTGTTAATTACTTGCTGAGATGTCATAATCTCATAGTGGTGTTTACCCTACGGTTCCGTTTTATGGTGCCGTAGAGTTTGACGCAGAGCCCGAGTATGTACCTGAAGGACCGACTCTGCCAGAAGCTTAAGTCGCTGTTTTGTTGTTCAGCGTTTTGGGACTTGTTTCCATTATGTTATTTGCTTTCTTTAAATTATCTGACGGAAGACTGTAAAATATTTGTAAGGTTATTTTGTTGTTTTATGAACAATTCTGGTACTTAATAAAGAAAGACCCTTTAATTTCCTCCGCTGCGAAAGAAAAAAATTTTACTGTACATTTTATGTATGTTGTACACTTTGAGCATCAGAGTTATTGGGGTGCGTGATCCGTGTGGTCATCATCCCGGTGTCACGAACTCCATAAAAATAACACGTGGGGGTCGAGGGCGCCACATATTATGTATAAAATTATATGTATGTGTTGCAATACTTATTATTTAAATAGCAATTATTTACATTATGCCGTGTTATCAAGTGTGAGTAAGGATGACAGTGTCTAGAATAGAAAAAAAAAATACTAATATGTATTAATAGGATGAGAAATTATATTTAGGTTGGGTTTTGATCTTGAGTTGAATTGAATTGAGTTCTTTATGAATAATTATGATTTGAGATGGTAGAGTAAGTTCTGTGGGGCCTACTTAATATGTGTTTAGAAGTATTTAGATGTTAAGATGAGTTAAAATGTATTCATGATAAATTCAAAAAAGTTATGGATCCTGCGTTATAAGAAGTATTAAGTTGAAAAATGTTGTAGGTCTCACGTGTAAAGAAATTTTGAGTTGAGATAATTTTATTGATTTGAGAGTTGAATATTAGAAAATGCCTAAATCTGAAACTAACTCAACTAAGCTGAATGCAGTCTAAAAATCAAACAAGCTCTTACAGTTATAAAGATGAACATCAGCCTATTTTTGCATTACAATTAATTTTGTACGTTCCCCATAATAATACATTCAATAAAAAATTTACATTGATATAAACTAATTACTCCTCCAAATTTATACTGTATTTGATTATTGCAAATATTTGTTCAAAAAATATGATAGTCAAAGATCCTTCACATTATCGTCACCCCTTTCTTCCTCTAATTTATATACGATAGGCCGACACGTTTAAAAAGTTGACCCTGGTCTTTGATTGTAAAAACACGCATTCAAAGAGGAGGAGGAGGAGGTGGTTTCATCTGTCTGAAGTCAACATCCAACGCCTCGAGGGTACGTGTTGTAGTTAATCCCGAACCGAGGGGCAAATATAGTAGCCGACAGCTGTGAGCGAATAACAGGTGCACGTGTCTTTCTCCGAGTGGGAAGATGTAGCCGTCAATAGCGACTTCCATTTGGGAGTTTCGACTGCCGGCTGGACCGTCCTTTTCCTTTCACTGTTTGACAAACCTTTTGCAGAACTTAGCTGGCACGCGTCAACTGATACACGATTGGTTGTATAAAACTTTTAAAAGTTTTTCACTTTCTTAAAAAAAGAAAATAAAAAACTGAATTTCTATTTTCAAATTTAACTCACAAAAACAGAGATTATGTAATCTTATGATAAATCTACAAGAAATAATTATTTATAAATAGAGTTATTCTTCAAAATAACGAATTTATTTTTTAAAAAAAATACTATGAACATAATTCGCTTACTTTGGAATATATTATATAGTTATTATATTTTAAAGTTGGTGTATCAAATACATCATGCACATAATTTAATATTTAATTTGAAATATTAAAATTTAGAATTTATATTTTAAGTTAAATTATATCATATAACAAATTTATTAATTTTAAAAGAAAACACAAGAAAAATAAAATAATATATACAAAAGAAAATACGGATTGAGTTACGGGATTCAATAAGAGTCTAAAACTAACGGCCGATAGGGCTCGTCACGAGCCCAGTTTCACTTGATGGCTAAACCATCCCATCGTTGTCATTTACATTTTTTTTCCTTTTTGTTTCTTGTTTTAAGGTTTTTTTTTTAATAAATTATTAGTGTGGTAAAATGTATGAAAAATACTACAGACACAAAGGGATCATACACACTGATATGTGAATGTGCTACGTTTCCTCTCCCCTTTTTTGTTCCCTTATTTTTTTTTTTCCTCCTCACGTGGGAGTCCCCTCTTCCCCCTTTCCCTCTCTATCTCCGCCCGTTTACACCCTTCCCATCGCAGCCATAGTGGTCGGAGACCACCTCAGGACCCAAAGAATTGCTGGTCGTCCAAGCGGCACTGTTCAGCGGAAGAATGAGAGCTCCCGTGCACGACAGCTGCAGACATAGAGAAGGAAAGGGGAAGGAGGGGAGGGGACTCGCACGGGAGAAATGCTGTCGTGAATGGGATGGTGTCGCTCGGACCGCCGATAGCTGCTGTCGACCTTAAGGTTGTCCCCGACTACCATGACAGCAACAAGAAGGGTGGAGACGGGCTAAGACAAAGGGGAAGGAGGAGGAGGGGAGGGGAGATGCACGAGAAAGGAAAAAATTAAAAAAAAAAATGAAAAGACGTGGCACACTCTCACATCGGTGCCTGGGATCCCCTCAATATATAACGTTGTTGTGATTAGTTGTTCGAGTATGATGTAAGCCGACCCGCGTGGGCCCATTGTCTAAACTTGCGGGCTATAGCTTTCATCCAAAACTCAGACAATGGGTCTATCAAATTCCAGACAAACTGGCCTCAAGTCTAAGCTGTCTAACCACTCTACTCTATTTCTGAGAATTTTAAACCCATCATCTCTCTAAAGAATTGCTACCTAACATAACTATTTTTTCCTCTCGAAATTTTCCAATAAAGTGCAAGAAACCACCTCCTAATTAGTGCTTGCATTCACTTGTTGCAATGTTCTTTTTGGGAATATAATGTTGAAAGTGTGGGCGCAACTGGTTTTAAAAACGTTTGGTTGTCTAACCATCGATTATGGGCATTATTAGACAGACTTTCAAAAATTATATTTTTAAATCAGTATATCGAGTAATATTTTGAATACAGTTATACCAGTCAAGGTACTGGAACGAAATATTTCGATATCGATACCGTTTCGTATACCGTTTAGGGATAGTTGATTTATGAATAAATTATATATATAAATTATATTCTAAAATAATAATCTATATATGAATAAATTATATATAAATACATATATATATAAATGATAAATAGTCTAATTTGAATTGTGAGTCAAAAAATTAGTTTAAAGTTTGAAAAAATGAAAAAAATAAATAAAAATAAAATAAAAATTGAAGGCTGAAATATCGACAGGTACGAAACGTACAAGATACAAAAAATTTCGATCGTACCGGCACGAAATTCAAAACAGTGGTATAGAGCATACATAGTACATACTTAGATGATATAATTTGATTTGAGATATAAATTTTAAAACTTAAATATTACAAATAATTTTTTTTTATTTAAATTATGTGAATGACATGCTCTACATACATACTTAAAAATAAAATAACTAAACAAACTTTTCATTAGAGCCATGCACACATTATACAAATCTGACACATTCTACAATGTTAATGTGACAATATTTGATCTGTGATAAAAAATTTACAAACTCGAATCTTGCAAATCAAATCGTGCTATATTAATAATGTAAATTATGTATTTTTCACACCGACTTATAAATAAAATAACTTATTATAAATATATATATATATACACACACTCTCCATATGAAATACAATCTTCAAAATGGTTATATATTATTCCAGGCGTGATGGATGAGAAGACATTTATGAAGGGAGTGTAATGGGGCTCTCACGAATCACCCGGCTTTAATTGCGAGATTGATCAATGATTTAGGAAGATATGACGTTTATCAACTAGGATCAAGAACTACTGCCCAACATAAATAGCTGTAAGTATCTTAAACAAATCTTAAAGAATCAATCAAATGATGCAATCAGCCTATAAAAGCATGTTAGCCCGCATGTTTAGGAATTTACAATTTATAATTCCTTATATATCGGAGAAAATAATAATAATAATAATAATAGAACTAATATTTCATAAATAAGGATTTAAGATAATCTTTGTGGCATAGATTAAGAAATACATGAAAAGAATATATCATTGTGCCATACATTGGCAATTTTGTTTTTTTTTTTTTATATGGGGAGTTTGAATTTGCTTCTCCCATTTGGAGATCTTACCTTAACATCGTCTAGTCTGAAAGTATATTTCTTTAAAAAAAATATTAATTAATATATATAATATCCTAAACAATTATAATAATTAAAAGTAGAGCAATTTCTGGGATATGACTTATGAGTACGTAACTTTGGCTTATAATAAATGTCATTTTCTGCATATAAATTCATCATAATGCCCTGATTATGACACTCTAGCGACCCTTGGCTCTTTGACCCTAACGTTGATTATGATATAATACCTGTGGGCCCCCATGATTTTGGGTACCTCGTCACGGGCAAGAGTAAAATTATTTACACTGTATTAGTCTTTAAGTCTCGAGTATTTATTTTTAAAAAGTAAAATTTATTATTAAAAATAATTTTGTTCATGTGTCTTAATTTTATCTTTTTTTTTTTTTTTAAATATGCAAAATTTATACATTTTAATATTATAAATATAATTTTTTATTGACTAGTGACGTGTTAACATGAGACCTAATACAAAGAAATATCAATAATCTAAAAAAAAAAAAAAAAGAGTGAAAATAATAAATTATGTATTGGTGGGCGTTAGAATTTTTCTTATATATAATGCCCGTGTGCTAACTGTTTTATAGCGTTCTCTCACCCACGTGATAAGTCCATTTTTGTTCCCTGTAAAGTAAAAGGACGAAAGAGATCAGCATTATTATTTCCTGTCATAAATCCTTTACGTGGTTTGAAGAGAATTTTTCTTAAGCAATATGTAAAATTTTAGGAAAATGGTAGTTTTCTTCGGGCTTCCATTGGGATTATTTATTTATTTATTTAATGATTAATAAATTATTTTATAATATTTAAGATAGAAATTTGCATTAAATAATATAAAGTTTAAACGTTATGATTATTATTGAAAAATTTTAAATTTTATTGAGTGGTGTAAGGTATGTTGTTATTATTGAAAATTCAAAATGTCGAATAGTGGTTGACTGGATATGGGCAAGGGTGAGGCCTATAAGAGAGAGCATAAACAGGCATTTGCAGCTTTTTGGATTTATATTTTTGGACCAACTCTGCTTTCATGACTGCCCACATGATTTTCGTGCGCTTGTCCCTACTTCCCCTATAAATTGCCTTTTCATCCCTTTTTGCGTTATTGGGATCGCAGATGCCGATAGAGAAGAGACGGAGACCGACTGTTCCTGGAGAAAAAGAAAGAAGGAAAATTAGTACAAAATAATTTAAAACAAAACTGAGCATCCATCCATATTCCATAGCTTTCGTAGGCTTCTCTCTCTTGTCCTTTTTCAGACCGCAAGATCCGGCCTCTGCATATCTCCATCTCCATATAGAGTTTTTCTTAACAAAAACTTCACATTGAAACAGCCAACAATGAAGCTTCTTCTTTTCTTTGTTTTGCTGTTTCTCTGTCCTCGTAAACCGATTGGGGTTGGTGCCACGCCAGTAGCTTCTGTTTCCTCGCCAGTGGTCTCACCTGCTTCTCCAATTTCCACATCAATGGCTGCCTTCTCCCCAGGTACTCTAACGTTGTACTGTATTTTAGTTGGGTAGTGGGCCAATTCAGTTCGAAAATTCAAATTAAAAAACAACGACAAAAATACAGTATCTCTGATGCTGTCGTATGATTTTTTTTTTTTTTTTTTTTTTTTTGTCGATTCTATTCATTTATTGTTAAGATTAAACAATTATTTTCTGATGTGGATTTTCTTGCCCTTTTTGATTGTATCTCTAAACTTGGTAATCGTATAATTGATGATATTTTCCCGATTTGCTATAGCTAACTTCTCTATATCTATAATCCTCATGCGAACCAGGAATTCAAGTAGGAATCGAAGAGTCTCATACGCATACACACAAGAAAATGCTAATAGTACTCGTTGTTGCCTGCACTACCCTTGCTGCAGCCATTTTGTCTTTGTTATGTTTGTGGATTTATCGCAGGAAGTTTTCTCACAAATCCCATGGAAAAAGTGTTCTGAATTCAGGTACATCCTTACGCGACAAAAACTAATTTCTTTCCCAACTTAACCATCATTGGGTTTTGGTGAATGTGAATCACTTATGATAGTGCTCCGAGACTCTTCATATAGTGCTTCTATAATATTTGTTCTGAGATTCTTTGTTTTGTGCGTTCTGTGTTGTTGGGTTTGTTTTGGATACGAAGATGCTGAGAATGGACTTGCTTTAGCTCCCTTTTTTACCGACTTCAACTCCATAAAAGTGGTTGGTAAGAAAGGATCTGTTCCAATGATTGACTACAAGCAACTTGAAAAAGCAACCGACTATTTTCGAGATAGTAATGTCTTGGGAGAGGGCGGATTTGGATGTGTTTACAAGGCTCAATTGGATGACAACTTGAATGTTGCAGTGAAGAAACTCAACTGTGAAACTGAGGACGGTGAGAGGGAATTCGAGGTAATTTTTGTTTTTAAACCATATGGGTTCATTTCTCTTTGAATTTGTTATGACCCTATTCTTCCGATCTTAAATTATCATCTGAATTTGCAGAATGAGGTTGATTTGTTAAGCAAAACTCAACATCCAAATATAATTTCTCTACTGGGTTGCTGCATTCATTGCAAGACTAGATTTATTGTCTATGAATTGATGCAAAATGGGTCTTTGGAAATTCAATTGCATGGTAAAGCATCTAAATCTTCTTCTTCGCTTTGACAATCTGAAGATGGAAGTTTAAAAAAGAATTTAAATTTAATAATGCTAATTTCTTTATTTTCCAAATTTAATTGATATGAATAGGACCTTCTCGTGGTTCGGCATTAACTTGGCATAGGCGGATGAAAATTGCCCTTGATGCAGCTAGGTGAGCTTGTTTAACAGAGGGTTTATTTTTATTTTTATTTTTATATATATATTTTTTAAATCATTTTATTGGGACTTCAATGTTAACGTGTTGGAAAATATTGACCAGAGGATTAGAATATCTGCATGAGCACTGCAACCCATCAGTGATCCATAGAGATCTGAAATCATCTAATATACTTCTGGACTCCAACTTCAATGCAAAGGTAAAATATATTTGAGAAAATCGTTGAAGTCTTCGATTTCTTTTATAAAATTGCTGAAATTTGTCTTAATATATTGCCATTATACATTTTTATTATCTTTCATTTAACTCTCTCTCTCTGTCTCTGTCTGACACACACACGCATTGTCTGGAATCAGCTTTCGGATTTTGGTCTTGCTGTAACCGATGCAGCCCAAAACAAGAACAACATCAAGCTTTCAGGCACCTTAGGTTACGTGGCTCCAGAGTATCTTTTAGATGGTATGCCTACTAAAATTACAATTATTGCTCACGGTATTCTTCAAGTATATATGTCAGGTTGCCATATCTCCATATATGTATATATATATATATATATGTTTAAATTCTCTTCCATAATGTACTATGACTATTGTTTTGGACCTCTGACGCTGCAATGATGTTGTGAGACGGTGCTGATTTTGATATACGTTTAAACTCATTATTATGTCTTTTGATTAACGCTATCTTGAGCACATGCACGTGTACTACCACTTTAGTGCATCTGGATCAATCATTATCTAGACAACCCTGAAAACTATTTCATTAATGACTCAAGTGCGTTCTAAGGCTGATCTAGTTTTTGCATCTTAGGATTCTTGTATGAAAACAAGTATTTTTAAATCTTCCAGGTAAATTGACGGATAAAAGTGATGTATATGCCTTTGGAGTCGTGCTTCTGGAGCTTCTATTGGGAAGAAGGCCTGTGGAAAAACTGGCTCCAGCTCAGTGTCAATCTATGGTCACATGGGTAATGCCTCACTCTTAAAACAGTTCTTATGTGCATACCATTAAAAAACATTTGAACTTCAGAACTTAATACCATAGCCATTTATGGATGCAGGCCATGCCCCAGCTCACAGACAGATCTAAACTCCCAAACATTGTGGATCCTGCGATAAAAGATACAATGGATCTTAAACACCTATGCCAGGTTTGTGAAGTGATTATTCCCTACCTTTACTCTTGTAATTCAACATTGTTTACCCATTTTTAGTTTTCCTAATGGGTGCAACTTGGGATCCTTCAAATCAATAGCTGATTAACCATAACAAACTTCTGGGTTGGTCTGGTTTTAATGGTTGTGTGGCAATTTGAGACTCAGGATGAATGATTTCCTAGGCAGATCGCAGCTACCGTATTTGGGTCTCAGAAATTCATCCTATTTTTTGAACTGATTGCACCCAATATTATGAAATGATTGTGTAGGTTGCTGCTGTAGCTGTGCTATGTGTACAACCAGAACCAAGCTACCGCCCATTAATAACAGATGTCTTGCATTCTCTCATTCCTCTGGTTCCCGTTGAGCTTGGAGGCACTCTCAGAGTTGCACAAGCAACGCCACCAGATGGTTCCATACTTCCTTCTGGTCACTGATACAGAGCGTTGCCGCTGCTGCATTATTACTAGGGTTGCGTAAATTAAAGATCCACATCGATTACCTTGCTCTCCTTTACACGCATATATATATATATATAGATATAGAGATATATAGATACATACACATGATGGTTTTGTCAGAGAACGAGAAGCATTGGTTTGGAGCAGAAGGGAATTAAATGGTTTTTCATATTTTGTAAATTGAAGCAGTCTAGTTCTTGAGTTCCTGAAAATTACCAGTGCATATAATCGGTCCTCTTGGAGACCGTTGAATAGTTCAACTGATGATTCTATTCTTCACCCTTTCCCACCATTTATTGGTGTATGTTTTGAAAGTTTTGCAAGTGGTAATGCCTCTGGAGCTCCATTTGTCTTTCATGATAATACTACGAGAATGTAAATTCTTGTTTACATCTCAGTTTTGGTTTTTTTTTTTTACAAAAAGAAAAGAAAAGAAAAGAAAAGAAAAGAGGTTGCTCATAATCTTGCGTTTATAAAAAAGCACTAGTTTTTCTGCACTGTCGGAATATACTGAAAACAGTCCAAAAAAAGAACAGAGTAGGGTACCATAATCTGAAGACATCCTAAATGCAGCAATGCGGCACGATAGTGAACCCCTTTGCGACGACCGTAAAGTTAAAAAAAGGGCCAAATGTTTTGGATGGAAGTTAACTGTACGGCCTCAATGCAAAGCGACAAACGAAAGAATAACAACGAAAGAGAGAGAAAAAAAAAATCTACTTGTGCCAGTCGTGCCATCAAAGTGTACAATGGCAATCATGCGCATTATCTTTAAGAAAAATTGATAAAAATGAGATCTATATAAAAAAATTATTTTTATAAAAATAAATTTTATTTTTTTTTTAAAAATGCATAAAATTTACATGGTCTAAGACTATATATAGTTTTAGAAATGATTTAGATTTAGAGATAAGTTAAAATAAGCTGGAATGGTTTGTAAATAGTAAAATAAAAGTTAAATTATTTATTATATTTTGTGTGAGAATTTAAAAGTTGAATTGTTTATTATATTTTGTACAAAAATTTAAAAAATTATAATAATCAGATGAGATGAATTGAGAATGCAAGCGAAGCCTTAGCCTCTCCTTTTCATTGGTAGTCTAAGGTTGCGTTAAGATGTTGAATTGAGTTAAGTTCTTTAAGAATAATAGTGAGTTGAGTAGTTGAAGAAGTTATGTAAAATCCATCTAAACTGAGTTTAAAATATGTTTAAATGTTAAGATAAGTTTAATACTTTTTATAGAAAATTGAAAAAGGTTGTTTGTTGATTTCACGGATAAAAACTATTTTAAGTTGAAAAAGATTGTAGATCTCCTGTATAAGAAGGTTTTGAGTTGTGATGAATTTAATAATTTGAGAATTAGATATTTAAATGTTAGATTCAGTTTAAAATTAAACTGAATTCAACTGAATTTGAGAATCAAACGCAGCCTTATCATGCCGCACTGTTAAAAGTGTAAGCTACCTGGCCCAAAACGTTGTCGGTATAAACTCAAAGTGAGCCTTCATAAACTTTCTGCCTGTGGACGCATGCCTGTGCACGCATATTTTGCGTAAGAAACCACATATCATCCAATAAACAAGACCAGATGATACTTCAGTTTTACGCAACACCAGTCATGCACCCATATACAGATTCATTGTAAGCAATGCTTATAAATTTTTGAATTTAGAAATTATCAACTATGGAATGGCCTCAATTTGAACTTCAAATATCAACCTGCGTTGTTATAATTCGTACTCAGTAACTAGTTTGCATATTGTACCCCAAAAATGTAACTCTCTATCCATTAATTTCAACGGAAATTGTGGAATGAATCAATGATGGCATCCGCAAGGTACTCACATTTGGCCAAAGATAATCCAGCCAAGGATATCCTTCCATCCTTTGTCATGAATACATGCCACTTGGTCGTCATATTGTCGCTCTGATCACACAACAAGAAGATGCAACATTATAAAACATTGTACATGCCAGTTCCATGCACCATTGTATTGCAAACTGCACTTTCAGAGTAACCACACAGTTTCAAGGTATTTGGATATTGTAACTGGTTTCAGGTATCTGTGAACAGTTGACTACGGTCATAAATCCCGAAAATATACATGACAATTAACAGGGAAGCTAGTACTCAATGAAGATGAAACAAAAGCTTTTGGTCTAAAAGGGAAAAAAAAAAAATCAATTGAACTTGATGCGGGGTGAGCTATTAACCAATGCATATAAAGAAGTTGAAGAGGTATATATAAATAATTTGGGAAATATATACAATTGTAGATTTGACTAGTTATTATTAATAAAAAGAGAAATGATATTTACAGTCTAGAGTGTGCAATCTTTACGTACTCCCTTTGAAAAATATGGATAAATCTGTAACACACATGAAAAAATTATTTTTTAATGCTGGCCTTCACTTTTTTAAAATGGAGTACGAGAAAACTGCACGCTCCAAGATTGTACGTAGCATTACCCTAATAAAAAATAAGACAAGGGAATCCATGATGTCAAAGGAAAAAAAAAAAAAAAAAAAAAGATCAGGGAAACAAAAGCTTATGGGCATAAAACTTGGATGTTCTGATGGGAGTTGAGAAGAGGGAATTACCTGATCTTTGTTCAGGCCCGTGAATGAGAACATGCCAATCTGCTCAAGTATAAATGACCAATCCTTCCCACTCTTATCTTTTGCAGAGAGGCTATCATATAGTTTCTGTCGCACGTTCTTTATCCTTCCAGCCATGATTTCCATTTCTGCTTTCCATTCATTGAAGAGAGCTGACTCCCTAACAACATTGGCAACAATCATGGCCCCATGAATAGGAGGATTGGAGTACATTGGTCGAGCAAGACTTTCCAGTTGGCTCTTAACCCTGAAAATATATAAAAATATACCCATCAAGCAGATCTCAGGGAATCCTTTCTGTTTCAATAATTTCTCTACTTCTGGAGCTTCCGGGTTGATCATGCCTAATTATTTTAAGAAACGCACAAGGGGGAAATTGATGGTGTGAAAGACACTCTTGCCATGACAACTGCCCACCAAATATTTAGTTCATGAATGTTGAGAGACGAATGTGCTAAGATCAATGACGAAATCTTCCCCCAATACTTCATTACTTTCTATTTCGTCTTTCAAATGCATGCACAAACTCAGGAAATGCCTCCACTTGCAGATTTTGGGGAGTTTTCAGGCTCAAATCACATTCATGCCAATAGCATTATTCAACTCTGTTTCCCTTAGATTCAGGACATTGATGCCCCCGGCGGCGGGGGGGGGGGGGGGGGGGGGGGGGGGGGGGGGGGGGGGGGGGGGGGGGGTGGTGTTTTGGGATTCGTGTTTTTTGACACTGATATCAAATATCCAAATGGAGATGCATAGACAATGCCTGGATGCATGTGCAGTTGCAGACATAGAAAGTTATTTAATAGGTGACCTTTTGATAGGGTTAGTTTTTTCATCTCATCATGAACGTATTTTGTGGGAATGATGATTTAACCATAGACCAGAAAGTGAGCAGATCATAGGATATTGGGTTCACCATACCTTGCTGCAGCATCTGCTGATGAGCAGACAACATTGATTGCTCCGATCCTTTCTGCATAAAGGCCCAGATTTTTAATGTGTGATTGGGCAACCAGAAGCTCCAAACCCCGCGCAGCAAATAATCTCACAGATGCTGCATCTATATCAAGGCTTCCACTAGCAAATCCTTGAAGCATTTATACGTACAGATTTGAACACACTATGCAGATAATTCTCGATTAAAAAAAAAATCTACATGATTCTCTGGAAGACAAAGCGTTTCAATATATATCAACAAAATTTTAAAAACTTTGCTTTTTCCAAAAAGCTGGGTATCAAAAATCATAATTTAGACAAATATAAACGAATTCTGCAATCATACCTGGTATGCAACGTCAAAAAATGGTATATGGTTCTTCTTTTGAATGATATCAGCAATCTTTTCCCACTGTTCAGGGATTGGATCAATGCCAGTTGGGTTGTGAGCACAGCCATGAAGTAACACAAAAGACCCTTCAGGGGCAGCCTGAATAAAGAACCAGCATTGAATTGAAACATGGATATTAAGATGAAAGCGGGTAACACCAAATAAAATCTGAAAAAAAAAAAAAAAACATAAAAACACAATTACACCAAGTTGGAACCGTTATATCGGCTACCATCCCCTCAACGTCCAAACCAACTGTTTTTGGATCATAGTATCGGTATTCAGACCATGGAACTCTAGCATTGTTGAAATATTCTTGTGATTACCTGCAGGACAATTTTGTTGGCCGTGAAAATCCAGTACCTATTGTCAAGACAAATTTCACATACAGGTTCAAGTGAATGGCAATACACACCCCAAGTGGGAGATGATATCAGAGCTTTAGCCCCAGGAAAATATCGTTCAATAAAAGCAGCAGCTAATTGAAGAGAACCAGTTCCTGAAAGACCTTGAACAGTAGCAACCTGGAAGGAATAATGTAAGGGTATTTTTTTTTTATATATAGATAGAAAAGAAGAAATAAAAAATATGAGTCTTTGAAAAACTTCAGGCATTTGAATTACCACGTACTCTCTGTTGTTTTATTATGGGGTTGTCTGCTCCAAATAATAACTCAGCAGTCACCTTATTGAATGCAGCCAAACCTTCGATTGGGAGGTACTGAGGATAATCATCAAAATTTAGCAAGTGATTTGAAGCATGAATAATGATTCCAGGTCAACCATACATCTGAGCAAATAGAGATGCCTCTTTGTTTTCTCCCCTTTCGACCATAAGATTCTCCGCCTAGGAAAGAAACGTTTCAATATGATTAATGTGAACTCAATTTCCTTGTCAAAGAATCAGTTCCAAGTTTTTGCAGTAAGAAGTTAAAAACTGCTACAATGTAATGTTAATGGTAAAATTGTGTATACTAATGAAATTTTAACTTATGACATATATACCATGGAATAGGCTCGGACCTTCTTGACAAAATTCAGTACATAAGGTTGTAGCTCTTCCGTTCGATAGGCTCCAACTCAAGGTTGAGCTTTCTTTTGTGTGTGTCTGCCTTAAAAGCTTCAGAAACCCCAAGAATTGGATCGGGAGGAGCCATTGTGGCACCCTCAAAACGAGAAACGTTAATGGCAGCCACCATAGATATTCGACCAAAAGACTGCACATCAGAAGTGATTAGAACTCAGATATGAATAACAAGAAGCAAACATTCTAGCCAAAAAAAAAAAAAAAAAAAAAACAACCATACATATAAATATACTCCACAGTCCTCCTAACTGAGAGTCTAGTTATAGCCTCGTGAAAACCAATATAAAGTCAGAAAGTGAATGCATCGATTCGGTAACAAAGTGAGGCATGAACATTCTATCAACTAGTAACAGAACACAACACCTACAGAAGAGATCAAAGCCACCGATCAACTTTATATAAACTAGGCAGGGGAGAGAGAGAGAGAGAGAGAGAGAGAGAGAGAGAGAGAGATTCAATACGAATACCGTGATGATCAGAATTTATATAAATCTTAAATCAACATGATGGTTGCTTAATATTAAGGAAAACCCGGGAAGGCCATTATTCCCCTTAAGGACAAATTAATCCACGCCTACATAGCCAGAGCAGGACACTGCGCTATATATATATACCTTTGTGTTAATAAAGACTTTGCCTTTCTCGTTGTGGAAGCTCAAGCTAGTACTTCCAAACTTCAACTTCCCCTGTTGAAATTAGAACATGTTAATGATGAGTACTACATAAGAAGTACAATTGGTTTCCGAGAAAACATAAGAAAAGAGAAAACTCCTTCCTTAATATCTAACAATTGTTAGATTATTTCAAATATCCCCCATTGAAAAAATAAGCAAACTTAATGGTTTATAAGTGAATGAGTATCACTATACATAAAATGGAACACAAGAGTAGACACACAATAGTAGCGTGACTACACGCGCGCGTGCACTACGCATTGACGTTTTAGACACACTTAGCACTTACGCATCGTCACAAGTGACGGAATTTTTTACTTAAACGAAATGATGTGTCCTTTTTTTTTTTTTGACAGTTATTGTTAACTGTCAATTCCAGTTATTTCTACACCTTTTCAGATAGTAACTATTTCATTTAAATTCTAATTGAAACATTGCAATTGCTGCTATTGCATCTATTCGTTCTATGGTTTAGTGTTAAGAATTTGCAATCTGCACACTATGTAAACAGTATTGTATCCTGAGGACAGAATTGCCAGATTCTCTTTTGCAGAACTCAATACGAGTGTGAGGCAATATTTGTTTAAGAGACAGATTAACAATCGTCTCACTGTGTATCATCTGCAATCTCTGTTTGCTATTCTTATTTTTTCTTAACAACAATGACCTCTATATCCTGGTTTAAATAAACAACCGTCCAGTGCTCTGCTTTTCTATGGATCCTAAAAATGAAAAAAAAAAAAAAAAGAAAAAAAGAAAAAGAGAAACATGAAAACCAAAATTCCGATTCGTTTTATTTTCCTATCTTTTTCGGCAACCTAGCAGAAGCCTCCCTTCAAAAGAAACAAGATGTAAATGAAATTGGATTCAGAAATGAAAAGAAGCAGTACCTTGAGATACTCGCGCGCCGAGAATGACGTAGATGGAGAGGCTGAAGCTAGGGAAAGCATTGTCGAAGCCATCTGAATCAATAATTGTAAGAGCAGAAGGTCAGACCGAAAGCAATATGAGAGTCACCGAAATCGGTAAAATCAACAAGTATTACTGAAAACTCGGTCGAAACTCGACAACTACAAAAACGATGAAACAATGATACAGATTAGGTCGATTAATTAGCGAAATGAAATCGTCGAATTAGAAGTATAAATGCGAACAGAACTCACACTCAGTGCACGAAGTAGAAGCCTCAGCTAATTCTGCGTTGGAAACAACGGAGCCTGAACCGAAAAAGGAATGTATTTGGGTGTCATTTTCTTATATACACGTCCAGGGACCTGGGGTAAGGTAGTCGTTATAACTTATGAGTCGTACAACGTTGTACTTTTTTTTTTTTAAAGAATTAACAAGTAACAACGTTGTAAGCTGGTAACGGATGATCAACATTGCAGTGCCAACGTCCGTACAACTGAATAAGAGAGATTCCCTACGGCATACCGAAGGGTGTCAATATGTGGCAGAATCTTGAATTGAATACGAATGTAATATGAAATTAGTGAGTTTAAGTTTAATGTTAACGAATTTGGATTAAAACGAATTGACCTGTTAAAATACGATTTATAAACGGGTTAATATGTTTAACACAAAATCAATCAATTTTTACTCATTTAAAATTTATTTCAAAACTAAAATTTTACTATGGTTAAGTTGTAATATTGATATTTTTCAGTATGTTTATACTTTTATTATAATTTTAGACTTATACTTATATTTTTTACTATATGATTTGTATTATTGGTTTTATTATATGTTAAAATTTGAAAAATATTGATATATATTTTAATATATTAAGGTTATTAATAAATATAGATTTTAATTTTTATGCAAGATTATGTTAATCAGGTCAAATGAGTTATACATTTTAGTTCAACTCATTTATATAAAACAAAAAGGTTTAAATTAGTCATGTCGTGTTAATATATTTCTAATTAATTATTAAATGAGTCAAAAAGAGTGACACGACACGACCTATTATCTAAATGAATTGGATTAAATTTTGAAATTTGACACATTTAACATAATCAAATATTTATGACTTGACATGACACAAACATGACTCGAAAATACGATTTAGATGGAGGAAAGGAGGTTTATTTATGTATTATTTTTAACATGTAGGCGAAAAACGAGTTGGGACAATCTGATAGATGGGTTGGGTTTGGGCAAGATTTCTAGCGGGCCCAATCTAAAACTTTACCCTTTATTGGTTCATTTGTGATACAAGCCTTTTTGTTGGCTTCCTTTTTTTTTTTTTTATCACTTTTTTCTTTTCTTTGTTTTAGTGAGTTATTGGGCCTTGGACAATGGATATATTTGAGACAAATATGGGCCTAGCCTATACCCCGTGCTCTTCAATATGTTTGACCCAAAAAAAAAAAAATCTGTATCAGATTTTTTTTTTGCAGTGACTGATTGAGTGCTTCATGATTCTTCTATAAACACGAGCCTACCTTCGTATATATTTTTTTTTCAGTGCTGAAAAAAGATCATCTGTATCAGATTGAGGATAATTATTCTATATATGAAGTAGATGTCACCGAAGTATTAATGCTATTTTCAGTCAGTTCTGTGGCAGTAATAGTACTTACATATAATTGATTATAATCGAGATGCATATCATGTCAAAGTCACTGCAAAATTTTCCATTGCTCATTAATGTCTGAGCAAGTGGACCACATGCATGCATGGTTCCTTAATTCTTCCCCGAAGCAATTCTCACCCCTCATTAGTATAATAAACATGTTGTTGAACTTGACCAACTTTTATGGGGGTTGATCTTGTGGGTAAAACTTGGGATTTTCCCTCAAAAAATGTAATCCGGCCCGTAATCTGCGTTTCATGCATTTTTCTCTTTTCCTAATTTCTCTCCGGAAATTTCAGTTTTCTTTGTTGTACTCTAGTTTTTACGTTTTACTTGGAGAGAAAAGAGGAACATGCACATGGAGTAATTTGGAGACATGCATGAGTATATATCCTTTTCATGCCAAGCTAATGAGGTAGCTCGTTGGATGTTGTTCAAAATTCAAAGGAACGGCTAGCCTGAGCAATATCCCATGTACTACGGGCTGGGACTTGGAAGACTCGGACATTTCTATCAGTGTACACTTCACCCATGCAGCAGGTTCACCTCTTTATACTTGTTTAGCAACCAAACCGCGTTTTAGAGCAATAGATACAATGTCTTTGACTTGCTATCTACTCTCATTGACTAGTCCTTATAATCATAAGAAATTAAACAGAAATAAATAAAAGGAGAGAGAAAGAGATCATAGTGGAGTAAACTTTATTCTATCTTTTCCCGGAATTCCTGGCTATACAAGCATATTATATGTATTGCAGACGAGAAGATATAGAGACTAAATTAGATAACATATCCAAATTCTGGAAAACTTTCGTGTCTACTTGCATGATCTCCTGAAAAAAGGGATTCCCGGAGTAGTGTAAAAAGAAGGGTTTCGGTGACAAAAAGTGTCTACATGGATGTATGCAAGCTGAGTAGCAATATACTAAAAACTAAAAAAGAGTTGCTAAAATGTCTTCCATCGACAGAGAAAGATCTCTCATATTCGTATCCCTATCCCAAACACAATTTCAAACCTGTTCAGTATTCTTTCAGGTCAATGGATCGTGTTTGCATGTGATCGTCAGAGGGAGAGAGAGAGGGAGAGAGAGAGAGACTTGACATGGACTGGACAGTGCCGTGGGGACGTTGAAACCGTGGGGAGGTTTCGAACATTTGCACCACACAAGGGACAACTTGCTATCATCACCCATGTTAGATTTTGGGCCCCACTTCACGCGTTTGTGTTATGTGGGTCCTAGACATTAGACTATATCCTTTTGACCTTTCTGTTGATTCAGGCTGGCTACCTGGTTAGCTGTAATCCAAAAATGAGACGGTGTAATTTCTCTCTGTTGATGTTTCATGTTTTACCAGGTAATTATTATCTGTAGCAAAAGTACTTCCCATTACCATTTCTTCATATTCTGTTATGCGGATTACCTGGAACCTTGTTTAAGATTATGTTAATGTTAATATAAGAATATCCTTTACCTTCGCTTTTTTCGGAAGAAAAGGAGAAAGGTCGAGGATGCAAGTATTTGCGATGGGGATTATATATGGTCAGGATCAGGAGTAGGCACAGTCAGAAATAGCTGCTGACAGATGATCATGGCATGTTTCTCTCCTACACACCATATAATTGCGTGCAAAACAAAAAAAAAAACCCAATTAATTTTATAGAAATTTGACTCTATCTCTCTCTCTGGGGGATCATTCTTGGCATGTGGGTGAACAGAAATGAAGGTACTTCGTGGCAATCTAAAAACTTGGACTGCTTTTGTCCTGTTCTGTTATGAAGCATATGCTATGCTCAAGTTTCCAGTTTGCAGCACCCTGCATGCTGATGCCATGGGAGATGCATGACCTAATACCAGCAAAATCTACAATGCAGACGAGAACTCCCTCGGTGCTTGATCTGTATGAGCTCGCTGCTATTTTTTATAATCTGTTGCATGAAATTGAAAGCTGCGAAACCAATACCGCTTGAGCAGCCCACCTTTTCGTGCACAGAGATCCATTGTACTGATCCGTTGCATCATCCCCATACTTTTCAGCTTTGTTAAATCTGTTATCATCATCAATTTATTAAAAACTATCAAAATGAAGCAAGACGTACATCAAATTAATGCTGTTGCTTTGATTGCAAATTGATCCGATAAAAGAGAACAATATTTGAGCAAATGATTTGGATGGTTATGGTAATTATTATGGTCCAAGAATTTTTTATCTATGTGCCCCACACAAAATGGACATTCATATTTGAGCCCAATTAATTGCATAGATCTCTATTTTGTTTTTCTCGTACGGATAAAATTGGTTTTTCTTATATGAGATTATCAAAGTTAAGTACTTGGTTTTTACTTCTTGTCTCTTTATTATTTTCTTATATATGTGATTTCTTACAGGTTGGTTTCTTAGAATTGTTTTTTTTATTTGGTTAGTGATTTTTTAGCGTTCTTAGTTTGTGGTTGAGTCTTTTAGTTTTTGATACTTGAGTTTTAGTCTTTATGCTTATTTGTAATCTACAAGTGTCTGGTTGTAACTACGATTTTCTTCTGCTAAAAGTGAGGACTATCAATAAAATTAGAGTACCGTCCTCTACTTAAAAAAAATATTGCATAGACCTCTATCTCCCTATGGACCATATTTGCAATGTATATTAATTGTTAATCCTTTTAGAATTAATGCAACATATAATCCAATTTCGGTGGTTAGAAATTCATTATGAATACTGTGATCAGAAGAAGATGATACGCTCAATGATATTTCATTGATCAGAACCACTGGACTTATTTATTTTGAATTTTTAAGTATACAAAACATGTAGTTGATAGTTGATTGAGTCATATTCTAAACTCAAGAACACAATCACATGATGAGAAGAATCTATGAGACTATGACCTTAGATTTTCTTGAAGAAAGAATGGACAAAAGGCAAGAGAACAGTATTGATCTGATGCCTTTGGATATAATATATAGCTACTTTCTTATTATTCATGTGAATTGAATTTGGACAGTTTGAAATTTTGCTTCACTTATTTATTATATAATCATCACTTGCAACATAAGCCTACCGGTAACAAATAAATACAAAGAAAAGAAGTTGCACCATCCTGAAAAGCTTCAGTGGGACCCAATTCCATAAATTGGTTGCCAGTGAAGTCATAGAAAAAGAGCTCCCCAGTTGCCTATATGCTGTCAACAAATGCAGCTACAAAAACCCTCTTTCTCCCCCTCCTTCGCTGGCAGTACCACTCTCCTGCCTCGTTCAGGCATTTCCACAAACAGCTTCCCAAAGAAACGTCTCTTCTTCTTCCACATGGCCAGACCGCAGCAGCGATTCCGGGGTGTTCGGCAGAGGCACTGGGGCTCTTGGGTCTCCGAAATTCGCCACCCTATATTGTACGTTCAACACAGTGCGAAACCTATATATAACGTTCTTCACGCATGCGCGTTTATGTGTTCCTTGCCCTGAGTACTAAACGAAACGTTTCGTTTGTGCAGGAAGACTAGAATTTGGCTGGGAACATTCGAAACGGCCGAAGACGCGGCACGAGCATACGACGAAGCGGCAAGGCTTATGTGCGGCCCAAGGGCTAGAACGAACTTCCCTTACAACCCAAATGCACCTCAGTCATCTACATCGAAGCTTCTCTCGGCAACTTTGACCGCAAAACTACATAAGTGCTACATGGCATCGCTCCAAATGACAAAACCAATAGCACAGCAGCCTCTAAAAGCATCATCACCACATGTCTTTGCCACCAACGGCATTGCCGGAAAAACCATCGAAATGGGTATGCTGTTACCGGAAAAGAGACCTGCGGCCGAAGTACTAGAACTAGAGCCAAGTTGGGTCATGAAGAAAGTCAAAGTGGAAAGTAGCTATAGCCAACTGGCGCAGTTCAAGCCTCTTGAAGACGCTCATATAGAGCAAATGATCGAAGAACTTCTTGACTATGGCTCCATTGAGCTTTGCTCTGTAGTACCACCTCAAGATCTTTAATGCATGTTAGCCATATCCACAAACATCGATCTCAAACACCCTTCTTCCTTCAAGTCTCTGGTATACGTAAATGTATTTTGACTATTTTCACTGCTAATGTGATTCATTGAGCTAATTTAACCTAGTTTCATCAACCTCATGATCTCTCTTGGACCCATGAATAGTTCTATGAATCCTATTCATAGTTTTCTTCAGGGGCCCCGATTTGAATGATGCCATATATGCAGCATCAAATATGTAATGATTAATATATGATATAAGCTTCCGCTTTAGTTTTGATGATTTGATCAGTATTATAGTACTCGATCTACAACCCAAGTGCATGCAAGAATTCCATTTTTTTTTTAATTCAAATTTCTTTTATAGTACTTATGTGATCTGAAGTACTTTTGTTAAGGGAAAAAAAGTGCTCGGACCCCATGCATGCCACTTCATAGGAAGTGGCTCGACCCCATTAATCAATAAGCTGCCTCCCATATATTGACATCAAGCTGTTTAACTAATTAGAGATATATATATATATATATATATATATATATATATATATATATATTGATCTTCTCTAATTATCTCGATCCCTTTCTCTTATATATGACCTTTATGCATTTGAAAATGTGAGTAATAGGAATTAAATTTTCTGAAGTTTAACGAAGATGGGACTGATCATCTCTCCCATGCTGGTGGCCTTTTTGATTTCAACTTTGCGTGGTATCCATGGGAACCCATGTCATGACAATATTGTACGTGACATTGACATGATGAGACCCAGACCAGTTTTGCTCAAAAAGGAAAGGATATTCCCTCCACATTGAGCGTTAATCACGGGGAAACTGTGATCATTTACAAATGAAAAGATACAGATAATATTTAATTAGCCTGATCAATAGCTAGGTCATATCTTCATATACAATTCCTGTGCTTGATACAGATTTCCATTCAATCATATCTCGCCACATCATGCACGGATGAAAAATTCATATCAGCCTAATCAAACTACAGCTCGATTTTCTATGACTTAATTAAGATATCCCTCGATCTCAGACTATACAAATAAAAACGTAAAGTTGGGTCAAGACTCAAGGGAAAATTCGATGCATCTATTTAATTAATTAGAATACTCGTCTCGAATATATAATAGGTTTTATGGAAAATTAGATTTCACCCATCCAAACCACCAGTACTTATTTTATAGTTTAGACTCGGACATCCTAAATTTAATTCCACAGTACTAGGATTTTTCTTGAATTACTCGGTACATGATGATCATATAGTTCGAGCAAGCGGGTACAATTAAAATTTGTCAATTATATATTGATCTCCAATTCGAAATATGTTATAATTAAGTGACTTTTTATTTAAGATTTGACCGCTAAATCTCTAATTAGTTGGACAAACTATTCATTTATATTTTAATAAATAATGGAGTTTTTAAAAAATTAAGGATATCACTGGATCGATCAGATATATATAGTGACAGCTTTAACGGCTAACTCTAGTGGTTTTGCAAAAATCGATCGAGTACTACTCAAAGTACTATCAATCTGCTTGTTTCTTCCTGATCATCCTTTTTTTTTTTTTTTTTTTTTTTAACGGAGAAACTGGGGTCAACGTTAACCATGTGGAAATGCGCGCAGATACTAATAAATACATTACTTTGGTATAAATAGTTATGGTTCTATATATCCTCCAACTGCATATATCATGTGTAGCATGTGCAGCACTGCATGTTCAACTCAATAAATACACACACACACACACACACACACATAGCATAGCTTTTAGAAATTAAGAAGCATGCAAGATCAGCTTAATTAACTACATAAACATCAGTCTCATTCTTGATCGATCGATCATCTCTATGATCTAACCAAGAATATTACGTACGTACTTGCGATCGAAGTTGTGAAGATCAAAGCCTACATGAGACGTACGTTATACAAAGAGACGGACAAAAACGAGGGATGACGGTAAATCCCATCTCCTAATAATTAATTACTTGAAATTTAAACAAAAAATAATTATCTTATACGAAGTGTCTCAATCATATATACTGTCAGGTTAGAAAATAAATTGTAAAAATATAGTAACATAGATATATTTATTTAACGACAAACAGCGAAGAAATTAAATCAAAGTTCTCGTGGGAGCCAAGTAATTATTACTAATTGGTTGCAAGAAGGTTTAAAAAAAAAAAAAAGTCTGATTAATGGCGGCCTGATTTTCTTTCAAAGAAGATCAACATCTCATAAAATTTTTGTCCATTTAAGTAGTTCAAAGAATCCTACCTACATAAAGGCCTCTCTTCGCCTCGTCCTCTCATTTTAATTAGGACCACTCTCTGCCTCCATTTTTCTCCTTCAGGCCGCACGACACTCACAAACACATTTCTATCAAAACGTTTCACCTTTTAAAGACATGGCCAGGACACAACAGCGATATCGAGGAGTTCGCCAAAGGCATTGGGGCTCTTGGGTCTCAGAGATTCGCCACCCTCTACTGTAAGTTAATCTCACAAGTATCAACTATCATAACCTACGCATGGTAATTCCGACACGTTACGGGTGGGTGCATGCTGACACAAAAAGTTTTCGTTTGTGCAGGAAGACTAGAATTTGGCTAGGAACATTTGAAACCGCGGAAGACGCGGCACGGGCTTACGACGAAGCCGCAAGGCTAATGTGCGGTCCAAGAGCTAGGACTAACTTCCCCTACAACCCAAATGCAGTACCTCCCTCATCGTCTTCAAAGCTTCTCTCGGCCACTTTGACAGCTAAACTGCATAGGTGCTACATGACTTCACTCCAAATGACAAAATCATCAAGACAGGAGCCACAAAAGGCAATATTGCCGCTTGCTCACACAACCAGCTCCATTGGTAGAAGCACCATTGAAATGGGTACTCGACTGCCTGATAAGACTCTGGCTGCTGCTCAGCAAGAAACGGAAGCCAATTGGGTTGTCAAGAAAGTTCAAGTGGAAAGCACACAGCTGCAGTTTAATCCTCTCGAAGATGATCACATCGAGCAGATGATTCAAGAGTTGGTTCATTACGGGTCTATTGAGCTTTGCTCTGTTGTACACCCTCAGGCTCTGTAACTTAGGCCAGGACCTGATCTCAAACCTCCTCCAATTCATCCTGTATTTCTTTTCTGCTAATGCCATTCATTTTGCTAATTTAGTCCATTTTCTTAGCCCTGTCGAGACTCTCTTGCCATGTTTTAGATCCTTGATCGCTAGGTCCTAGAACTAGCTTCTAAGTGACTGATCAATCGAAGATGTCATTGCTATTTGTATAGTCAATAGTGTTATAATGTATTGATGTCTTTCTTTTAAGGTTTTCCCAAATTTCATGTGAAAGGAATGAAATGGTAGGTAATAAATAGGTTCACTCCAAAAGGTGCTTAAAAGTATGACCCTAAAATCCTGGTATTTCCTTCAGGCCAAACCGTCTCTAATTCGAACCAAAGAAATGCGCCACTACCGAAGTGGTTTGTCACTCAAGTGTTCTCATTAGCTAGTCAGGATTGATGAGAGGAAGAGTAGCACTTTTCTAGGAAATCCAACAGTTTCAATCATCTTTGGTGAATGAATGCGGTCAAGAAGAATCATCAGTCGTACTGTCGAATGAACTGACAGAAGGGCATGCACTATTTATTTTTCTTTTCCCTTCTGGGAGATGAGTTAAATACTGTGGAGCGCATAAGCCTAGAATTCCACTATCAAATAAATGATCAAGAACAGCGGAAGCTTGCACTGGAAAAGGTTTGCATGCAAAAACAAGGACTGAGGCTTTTTTTGTTGAGCAGGGGATTAGTACAGGTTTGAAGCTTCCACGAAACAGGGTAATAAAATCGAAAAGGTATAGTAGTTCGTAAAATTTCGGCTATTAAACTGGATATCCAAGATTATATATAATACACGAATATCTACCGCATAAAATAGACACATAACAAACGGGTTTAAAAGTGAATGAACTCATCATATAGGACTGAAAAAGAGGATAATGGAAAAAGAAATTACATTTTCATTTCCATTGATCTGTGCAACCATTGATATAATGCTTTGTCTGCCAGGAAGATATGTTTCCACTTGGCTGGTGTTGCGTTTAGAAAAAAGAGGACATTTTCTGGTTTTTTCTTGGCAATAGAGAATCACCTTTATGAATTGTTGGGTTAAAACTCAAAAAAGGGTTTTCAACGTGGGGAAGGCTTTTGGTTGGGATTGCCGCTATAGAGAGTCAGAGACAAGGGACAATGAAATTTGTTTTGAGTGGTTTTCGACTGATTTTATCTCTCTCTCTCTGAAGATCTCTTTGATAATTTACAAGTAGCCGATCATGACCGAGATATGTTGCTAATACTTGCTCTGGCCATGTAATTACTTCATGAATAATATTGAATTTCATGTGCTTAACAAAAGCAAATTGCTCGTTTTCACATGATGATGTGTTATGTAGCTACTAGTATAGCTAGATGATATGCAACTACTTTTTCCTGTCTTTACTAGATCTTTTTATTTGTTGGTTGTGTTATTTTTTTTTTGGTTTCGATTCTCTTTTTAGGGAATGCTTTGATTTGATTGTGATTTTTAACATAGAATTCATTTTCTAATAATTTTTCTGTCATTCTCATCTCCACGTCTGGATCTAATCGAGTTAAAGACAATTTGGCAGTTTGCACCTACTATACCTTGATTGCAAACTAGTCATGACTCATGAGGTACTGCAGCTTGGACCCCCACAATTCTGATGCGCAGCAGCTTGTAGGCATGAGAAATGGCCGGAAAAAATTTAGATGGTTCAAATCTATTTTATCTGTCTAAAAATGTGAAATTTTCACACAAGAGATAATATTCGGAAACATGCATATAATAGCATCAACATGCAAGCTTTTGATTCCGATGGCCGTTAGATTTGATAGCAGTATAATTTCTTTCCCTGCAAACTAGTTCAAGATCGAGCTTTGCTTTAGTTATTGCATGCCATGATCTCATCTCGAACCAACCAAAAATATTTTATTTCATTCTTTAAACTTTGCAATCTTTTTCCCCATTTTAAAAAATTATATATGTTTACTTTTGGTATTTTGGACGTGTCCCATCTTTGGCAATGAAACTTCATGATCGTTTGCCTGTTTGGGAATTGATTCTGTTCCCCACAACCATCAAAAACTAAAGTTGTTTATTCTCATTATGCTGTGTTACTTTTGATTCAGCAAAGCTGTTTAAATCATGGCATGTTATTGAGTTCACCATCATTAATAGTTTGAACCATGTGACTTTGGGGACACATGAAATTTCACCAGATCGACCTGATCTTTTTCTCATCTCATTACTGGGCAAATATCTAGTTGATCGATCATCAATTACAGGGCCAGTAATTAACAACTCTATTCAAAGATACAAATATTTTGTGCTGGCGATACCATGCAGAACTCTTAAAAAAAAAAAAAAAACAGAGAAAAAAGAAAGAATATTTGGCCGGTTTCCTGTAAATTAATTAAATGTGTAGTCTTACGTATATACGAAGTTGTTGATCTGATTTTGCAAATTGTAGGTGATAAAGCAATAGTGTGATAATCAAACTACGATGAAAACTTTTCAACGAATAAATTGTTACAGAATTACAATGAAAGAACATTTATGGAGAATCTCTGAGTCAAAGGGTAGATCTTCCAAAGGAAAAAAGCAGTCAAAACCAATCATTGTGTATCCTATCATGGTTGTATGGAATCTCACGAGAAAATGCCGTGAAAGAAAGAATCATATGGTCTCTAGCTTGCTTTCCATGAACTATTAATCATAAATGTTGCGCATATTATTCTTCTTAGTGGGGCTTAATTTTAGATGCTTTGGCGATCAACCTAGTCATGCAAAAATCCAAAAGGCAAAGACCTTTGTTAGGGAGTGAAAGATAATGTTGGTGGCCAACTGATCTATCTCTGAAAAATGAAAAAGCCACAATACTTTCAACCTGATTTGAAGCACAAAATTTATATATATATAGATATATTTCTTACTATTTCGCATTGGAAAACATAGACAAGACCTGAACCAGATTATTTCTATCTGATTAGGGTTAGGCTACATATACATTGCTATGTCTTTATTCTCATTTGCCATCCCTTGATCACATGGATGAACATGCTCTTGTTAGCATCCACATGACCCTAACCACCCCCTTCATGATCTTATCAATGCCAAAGAGACAAAGCAGAGATGGGACCCCATAACAGCCATGCATGCACAATATCCCCAGCCAATAAATAATTATTAAGTAGTACTTTTTATAAGCAAATTTATAATTTGAGATTAAGGTTTTAGTACTATTTATAGATGCGAGATTTATGAGAGATCGATTAAGGATTGTTTCTAATTTTCTAGAGCTGGACAAAGGAAAAAGAATAATTACACAGACCGCCAAAACATGATCAGCTTACACAAATATCACGACAATATCGACTATGTACGTAACCTTTTTCTTCGATGTTATTTGCTGTGCATGCAGTTTTAGCATTTTATACTAGCCACGGCAGTAGTACTAGTACTGTTGTATCACATGCATGCACTCTTCAAGATATATATTAGAGATCGTGGACAGCACGAAATAAGATGGTAGTTGTATGTGCATGGGGACTGTGTGCGCCTGGTCCCTCAGCCTCAGACCCGCGTGTTATCTATAATACATGCATGCACCAAAATTAAAAGCATTGACACAGCACAAAGTAGGTACCGAATTAGCTAGGTCACAAGCTTAGTGCGTGACTGTATTCATGAACATGGGCGGCGTCGCAATATACAATCAGGTGCAAGATCAACCAGATAACAAAATGTTTAAAAATTGTGGGGACATTGTGGTCCTGATTTTCTTTTTTCTTTCTCGATCGGTGTGGGACTCTTATCTTCTGCACCAACTTTGAGCATCAAAACATTGTGTACGTAGACAGTTTTTCCATCATTCCTTTATGCTGATCAATCTCTAATTAACATCTCTCATCATGTTGTTGAAGCAAATTATATAATTGGTCGAAAGGAGATCAGAAATATCGACCTCTGCAAAAAAGAAAAGATCCTTCAAGTTTAATTAGGAATTAAATATTGATCTCGGAAGATCAAATCCCAACAATTATATCTTTCATTTTATTCTACCTAGTTATATATTTTGTTTGATTTTTATAATAATTAAGATATTTACTTTATCTTATCTCAATGTTATTTTTTTATAAATAGACACCAGTATTGTCTTGTATTCAATAACACTTGAAATAGAAAAGATACAGTCCTCAAAATCTCCATCTATCATTCTCTTATCTCTATCTCATTTTGATTTATTATATTTTATTTTCTATCATATTTGAATGAGTTAAGCTAGATACAATCATTAGTTATGCTACATACTTTTTTAAAAAAATAGTATAGTTTATTATTAAAAAATTAATTTTTTTATATAGATTTTATATACGACACTTGAACATTATATGATTGCAAATATTATTTATCTAGACAGGATTTTAAAAATCACTAGATCAAAATAGATTATCTAGCAGTGGGTCGCGGATGTCAATATATACTTCGACGCCATGGCCCCGGCCCAAAAACAGCTAATTTTTTATAATCGAAAATCTCCCCCCTTTTTTTTCTCTCAAAATTCTGTATACATAGAAATTGGCCTCTCAAAAAAAAAAAAAAAAAAAAATCATAACCCTCATGTACTCTTCAAAATTTTCTAAACTCTGTATATATATATATATATATAGGAATGTCCCTATCCAATTTTCTTCCCAAAATTTTATTTGATTTCTATATATCCTGTATTTACTATGATGTGGTCTGTTCAAAATTAAATTCTTTTCCCCTAACAATTCTTTCAATTTTATGGGTAAATTCTAAAAAAAACTAACACTAAAACTAAATTTATGAGAATAATAAACTTATTAATATGAATCGCAAAGTTTTTTTATTATACAATATTAAGTTTGAATCCAAAGTGAAATAAACACTAGAAGAATAATTTAAGATTGACATTTTCTATGAAAAAATAGTTGACATTATATACTTAATGTGTCACCAAAATATCCAGATTTTTATATGAAATTTGTATTAACTAGCTTACATACTAGAATGAAAGATGAGTTTATAAAAAATCACCTGTTGGTTTTTATTAAGAGCAAAATCTCTAAAAAATATCATCACAAAAATGATACTCGATAATATTATTTAATGAAAGATTGTCATAAGAAATCTAAAGGAATGCTAAGTTGTGTTTTCTAGAATTTTATTTTTACATGTATATGATAAATTATAAATATTTTTCTTCGAAATGAAAGCTCTCTTTAAATTAGATAATTTTTCCAAGATGTAACTTTTATATAGAGTTATGATCTTATAGTTTACTATGGAATGAAACGTAAGAATTTTTTTATTTATTTGACATAAATGTTGCATGTTAGAAAAATTATACCCTACAGAAAAATATCCCGTTCTGTCATTGTTTGACGTGCTACGTACATACGTGCATGGACTATGTATCGATCTTACAATCTTTGGGTGTTTAAGCAAAGAGTGGTATTATTCTGCCGTTTGTACCGCTAGTTACTTTTTTTGTTTTTTCTTTTTGTTTTCATATTTTTTTAATATATTTAAATATTTTTAAAAAATAAAAAAATATAAGTAAGTATTAATCACTAAGTAAGTATTAAAAAAAATACAGAGCGGTACACTGTAGCGGTCGGCATACAAGCTTTTGTCTTAATCAAATGCCGGTCCTTGTCAAAGACACCAACTTTTGCTTGTTTTTGGGTCAAAAAATAACCGAGGTACGTACCCCAATTTGTGTTTGTAGTGGACAAGTTTCTTGGAACTGAATAGCCTCAATCTGCAGAAGGAGGCCACACGTACATTTGAGGACCTATGATCGCTAAGTCCAAATATTGACTTTGATATTATTTAATTAACTGGCCCAAAGCAAAGAGATCCTCATGCACTACCAGGCCAGTCCATGTTACGTCCCTCGCGCGAGCCTTCCCAGCGAGAGAGAGAGAAGACTACATGTGTTTTTCAGTTGCCTACATCGTCGATGGGCAGTGGACGGGGTCGGATGGGCTAGGGTCCGTCTTGGCCCTCAGACACTCAAATGAGGGGCCGCCTTGGGAATGCGGTGGCAGATTCTGGGAGAGAAAATCTCACCATCCATATCAATTTATAAATTTATTTATATAAAATTTCTTTATGCTTATAACACTTGATCTTTTATAATTATATCCACTTATGTGAGTGACTATACAAAATTATGTTTATGAGTAAGTACGTATAAGTACTGTATATATCCACAACATTAATCAACACTAAATATAACTAAAAATTACACCATGCACTTTCTCAATTCTGCTTCCTCTGCATCCCAAACCGCGCGACCATGCATGAGCCATGAAGGCTATTGCAGATAGCTAGGAGACGCGTTTGATGCTTCACTTAGGTTCGATGTATGTATTGTTTCGTAAAGCAGACTCCAAATTACTCAAAACGGAAAATGAAAATATATATATATATATATATATATATATATATGGGGAAAAACATCGAGTCATCATTTGCAGTCATAATTTCTTTTCCTTTCTGCTTCTCCATGTTATCATCATGCATTTCATAAAGTTATGCAAAAATATCACTAAATGGTTCACAGCGGATCGATTATGTTACCCTTTTTTGTTTTGTTGCAAAAACATGATTAAAATTGTTCACAACGGTTATTGCTGTCTATTGTTGCTAATGATATTACCAGCCCAACATTGCGAGCGGACCAAATAGATAATAGAACCTTAATTAATTCAATTTTCTAGAAATTACGTTTTTGCCTTCATGCAAGTTTCATCATCATGATACTTACCCATCCATGCAAGGACATGATTTTATCCTAGAGTACTTCTACTCATGATCTGCCTCTTCCCACATACACCTCAAAATTGGTGATGTGAATTTGTTTATTTATTTTTTTAATAAATAAACGTGCATTTTAGGCATTAAGAAAGACCTAAATAGTAGTAAATACCCGAATCATTTGTGGGTGGCTTTTGATTTTTTTTTTCCTTCACCCCCGCGCCCCCAACGTTCTTCCTCCATCAGCCTCTTCACATCTGCCACTGTCTGGGACCGCTAACGAGAATGACTGATCGATGAGAACTTAGCCATGACCGACCCCCACCTCATTCAGCTTGCATCCATGTTCAGCTCACGTTCACGTTTAACCTCACACAAGTTTTTGATGAGATTTAGATGGAGGGAGAGGCACACGACAAACATGAGAATCAGAGAGTTTAGAAAGGAACACAAATTCAGATTCAATAGGGAGAGGTAGACGAGAGAATTGTTTTAGTAAACTGGACTCGAATTAGACCGATCTGCTAAATCAGCCTTCGTGTGGTGTGTTTAAATCAAACCGGACTAAGTAGATTTTGCCTTTATATTTTCTAATGCCGAGGAGAAGTACCGGAGAATGAACATAAGTCCAATATGGTACAAAAGTACATACATGCATTAATCAAGTAATTGGCCGACTGAAGAAGCCAATCTATCTCGCATGCACGCACCCACCAGCTGGAATATTAAATGCAAAACCAAGCGCTATCTTTCATGCATGTGATGAATTAAAGCCAGAGGAGACACCACACAAAGCATATATATATATATATATATATATATATATATATATAGTGCTAGGAATAATAATGCTCGTCTCCGGCATACGGACCAGTACTACTACACACAGTCAGCGATGACATACTAAAGACCAGCCAGGGCATGGCTGCCTGTTAGTTCATCGACAATGTTATTTTCATTCGAGTCCTTGAATTAATTTATTACAAAGTAAACTCCTATATATATGCACGATGTACACCAGGTCTTGGCCGACATGCTGCAAGTTGTCATGAATCAGGCGGTTTCCTGTTATTTTCACGTAGCTAATGGTAATGGGTCAAAAGTACGATTTGTTATTTAGAAAAAAAAAAAAAAATTAATATGATCAGCTGGTCATAAATGTGTAGCTACATAGCTATCTAGAGTCATTGAATCTGCTTAATTTTATATATAATCATCTGAGGAATACTAGTATATATTAATGTTGATTTGTTTAAAATTATTAAAGGCGCCGTCTTAATTATCAATAATTTTATGACTTTTAAATAACCAAGATCAAATCAAATATAAAAAGTTCAAGTCCTCGGCCACCCAAGGGTAATTAGAAAATGAAAAATTATTAAAAATAACTGACTTAATTGAGATTAATAATTAAACGCATTTTATTCGTCAAGTAATTAGTGCAAAGATATTATAGGACTGACTTATGACCTGGAATAAACAAAAAGTTCATGATCATACTAATGTGTATATATATATATATATCTATCTATTATAATAAGTGACTATGTAATTATAAATAGTAATTTTTGTTATTTTTTCGTTAATTTTTCTTATTTTTCCGTTAAGTCTGTTAGGTCCTGTTTTATCAAAATATCCTTAAAATCTTTGATCATTTTATATGTAGCTCCCTTGTAGAATTTAATAAAGGGTCTTATTTTACTAAAAGGTCCTTAAGACCCTTGACCATTTAATTTGTAGCTCCCTTGTAGAATTTAATAAAAGATCATGTTTTACCAAAATGTCATTAATAGAATATAATTATTATTAATATTTTAATTAGTAGAACTATAAAATGTGATAAAAATAAAAATTTTAAAAATTATTAAATTAATAATATTTTATTATTATATAAAGAGTAAATAGATAATCCAATATAGATGTAGACCAATACTCATATTTTGCTGAAATTTAAATTTTTTTTAATCTTTATTTTTTATCTTTCTTTAACCTTTTACCTTGTATTTTATTTTTCCAGATAAATAAACTACTAAATTTTTCACTTTTTATTTATTTAAATCATTATATTAAGTACATTCGAGACTAATGCATCCGAGACCCTTTTCTAGTATATATATAAAAATCTTAAAATCTCTTTACAGCAATAATTCATTAAATATATTGAAAACGTGACAATTGTACGTAACAATTGATTAAATAAAAACTATTTAAAAACAGATTCTGAACAACACTGAATTAAAAATAGCTTTTAAAAATCTAAAGACTTTCACCTGATAAGAGATAAAGAAAACTCATATCCACGTAACGGGAAGAAGAGAAATTTCAACACTGAAGAATCTGAAAGTTTGTGTGAGAAAGTGTGAAGTAAAAGATATCAGAAACTTGAGAAACTGAGAAGAAAAAAATTTCGACCAACCTTTGAATAAGAAAAAAACTATAAAGAGATAAGTGAAATGCTGTAAAAATACACTTTACATAGTCAGGGAAGGAAAAAACACAAAAGGATGGAGATTTGAGAAAACAAAGGGCAAAATGGATGAAAAAAAATACTATTTATCTTATACAGAGCATCCAGGAATCAATTACAAAGGGACATAAGTGGAATAGAAAGTGTCAAACAAAAACCGTATTTATTCCTATTCATATATCTATAGGCTATAGGCGCATTTAACATATAAGGTATATATATATATATATATATATATTTATATAACAAGAACTTACGGAGCAAGTGCAGCGATGATAAAGGGAACATACCTGATGATGATAAGCACAAGCTAGACACATAGGAATTAGATCGTACAAAATAAGAGAAGACTGCTTCCTGATCTATGTTGACGCGCTTTGAGTGGACTTTGGCTTTTCCTGATATACTCATTCAAATTTCAAACGGCACGATGCAATACAAGTTTACTATTCAAACGTTCAATGTTCAATGCCTCTTTTTTTCTTTTCTTTTTTCCTTGACTTTTCTTCTTCTAAGTTCATTATATTCAAATATTATATACACATCTGTAATTAGTTGTAAAAGTTCTCATGGGAATGGCATACAGCAGGGAAATAAGTTCTCCAATCTTTTTACAATTTTTTATATAATTATATTTTAAAATTAAAATATTTATATAAAATAATGTTAATTTTATAAATTACTTTACAAAAATACCTATTATTTAAAACATAATTATACAAAAAATTGTAAAAAGTGTTATATGTCTAACATTTTCCTATTATATATTTCGTTCATATATATAGAAAAATTTTACTCATCGTCCTTCTTTTTATCATCTTTTTATTATTTTATGATGTGGTATTAAATAATAAGTTCACAAATAAAAATAAATAAATAATCTCGAATCATTTCGTGTCATATCATAAAATGATGAATAATAAAAAAGAAGATAATGAATAGCATTACTTGTATAAATTATATATATAAGAAAATACTATTCTCACATAAACTTTCTACGAGAATTTTTACAGAATTGTATTTTATTTTTTAATTTAATGATTAAGAAAGTATTTTTAAATGAATATATGATTTTTTTTATATTTTTTTAAAAAATTTAAAGTGTTTAAAAACTTATTGAAAAAAAAACGTTTTGCCTTTCGCTGAGGATTCTCCCGTGGCTGTAGCAGGTTCCATATATAGGAACACCAATATCCTTGACGTTCCCAAGCCCACAAAACAAAACAAAACGCAAGCGACTCACTTCCCAGATCATAGAACCTAACGAAACAGAACAATAATGTCTCAAAGCTCCTCATCCTCCTTACCCTCTTGCTTCCGCCCATCAACCATTAATAAGGACAATAAGCGCTCTCCGCCCATCTCCGCCGGAACTCCAAACCTCGCTACCTGCGGCCTCTACCACACTCCCCTCGGCCTCTTCTCCCTCACTTGGTCTCGCTCCCTCTTCGGTCACTCTCTCTATCTCGATCTCCTCCACCACCATCACCACCCTTTTGACTCTCCTGATCCTTCTCTTCCTTCCCAATTCTCTTTCCATCTCCACCTCAAACCTTTCATCTTCTGGAAAAAGCATGGGACCAAGAAGCTCAACTCCAACACCCAAATCTTTTGGGACCTGACCAAATCCAAGTTTGGGTCCGGACCCGAACCCCGTTCCGGATTTTACATCGCCGTAGTTGTTGAGAATGAAATGACCCTCCTTGTTGGCGACTGCACCAAAGAAGCCTACGCCAAAACCAAAGCCCGGAAGCCTAACAGTGCCCAAGTTCTCGTCTTGAAAAGAGAGCATGTCGTTGCCAACAAAATATACACCACGACAGCAAGATTTGGAGGCAGAATGAGGGATATAACAATAGACTGCGGCTACGACAATGATACCAGACTCTGTTTCAGCGTGGATAACAAAAAGGTCTTGCAGATAAAGCGCCTAAAGTGGAAATTCAGAGGAAATGAGAGAATTGAAGTCGATGGAGTGCCCGTACATATCTCGTGGGACGTCTACAACTGGTTGTTCAAGAAAGACAACGAAGATGGGCGTGCTGTTTTCATGTTCAGGTTTGAAGAAGAACAAGAACAAGAAGAAAAAGACAAGGAGGCGAATTCTTTGAATGAGAAGAATGGGATGGCTTTGTGGGCGCAACAGAGCTGGGGTTATGGGGTCGAGTGGAGGAAGAGCTTGTCGTCGTCGTCGACATCAATGTCTTCGTCGGCGGGATCATCGGGAGGAAGTTCGGTTATGGAGTGGGCTAGCGCGGAGGAGACTGAGTTAGGTGGTCCATCTGGGTTTTCTTTGGTTGTTTATGCTTGGAAGAGGTGAAGATTGCGAAGAGGTATCTATTACAACAATCTGGCAATGCTTGATTGATCTTAGCCCTCATTAACCCATTTGTTCTGACGCAAAAGAATAAACTAGTGATCAACAAAATTGAAGATGATTCAAACTTGATTATACATACATAGCTAGATCTAAGAACTTCCAACTTCTCTTTCACAAAATCAGAACATAGATTCTTTCTACTCGTTTGAGATTCAATGTAGTAACGTACTGGAATGTTCATTTTTGCTATAATTTTGGTGTAATTAAAAGCTGTCATACAAATTGATGAAGCATCTGGTTTTAGCTCTATATAGTTGAAGCTTCCTCCTGGCTTCCTTGATGACTAAAAAAAAAGAAGAACAGAAGAAAGCTATTCTCTTTCTTTTTCTCTTTTCGCTCCTATTCTGGAATCTTTGTTGCTTCTGGGTGTGGTCTGAGCTGTTCGACCTTGATTAGATTTAGAACAGTAGGCGTGAATTCTTCAAGGCTTCTGACCACAGGATAAACCCATGTGAGGTGGGTCATTTTTCAAGGCTTCCTAAATTGTTTTGTGCAATAATTATGTAGGACCCAGACCCAAAACCTACCGTAACCCATCTCAACCGCTACTTTTGTTAAGCATGCCATGGATCAATAAAAGAATTTTTTTTTGGACGGTAAGTAACGTGGGCTATCGCCATTGTTGGAAGGTAAGGAAAAGGTTTAGTACCTGATAGGAAACGGCACGAAAACAGATGTGTAATGGCCAGATTGATGTATAGACGTTGGAGATAAAGGGAAGAATAATAATAACCACACGATATTTTATATAACATTTTCTATAACATAATGTTTTAAAAGGAAGAGTATTTTATTTTATAAAATTAACATTATTTTATAACATATATTGTAAAAAATATTATAAAAAGTATTGTGTTTATCACTGCTCGGAAGGGAAAGGGCAACTCGTAGATGTTCAGTGCTTCGGCCGTTCATTGTTTGACCGCTGACACCGCTTTCGTACTCTGGCGTCTGCTTACCTTTGTCTGTGGACAACTCGGTCACTCCCCTGAATAGACTATAGTGAATATTGGAAATCGTAGTTACTTCAATTACTCGTTTATAAAATTTTTAAAAAAAAAAAAACAAATTTTTTTAAATTCTTGCTTAAAATAAAATAAATAATTTAATTTTTTTAAATTTTAAAATAAAAATAATATTTAAAATATTATAACAATATTTTATTTAATTTTTAATTTTTATCTCAATTTATCTTATCTTATTTTAAAAAACGAGGTATAAGAGTTGAACTAATCCTCTTATACTGTTATTCAAGGATATTGCATAAAAAAACATCTATGCAACCCCAATTATATGACCAATCATATATCATTTTTATTATTTTCTTTCTCAAAGAATTCGATAGGGAACAGTTTTAAGAAATGAATTTAAGATGTTACACAATACAAATTATTTTATCTCATTTTATTTAATATAATCATTACAATTTTAAAATTTTTATATAAAATATAATAAATAATTTAATTTTTTCAAATTATAAAACAAAATTAATATTAAAAAATTATATTCTAATAATATTTTATTTAATTTTTAATTTTTATCTCATCATATCTCATTTGTGTAACTAAACGAAGAGTTAAAAAATACGGCAATTAGCAAAGCTGATCTACTAGTGAATTAAGCAAGTCGCACACTTTTTAAAAAGTATAATTTATTATTAAAAATTTAATTTTTTAATATAAATTTTATATTTATTAATTTTAAAAAAAATAAGTCTGTACTTGCATTTTAACTGTAAATATTATTTTTATAAGAAACCATCCGTATATTTCTTAGGGGTGGGTTTTGTGTGGTAGATAATGTGCTACAGCCGACAATCGACTTCGACTAACTTGCATTTTTTTTTTCTTTGTTTTTTTTAAGGCAAGTTTAGCATTTTATAGATAAATTAAAAGATTACATGATACAAATTTTAGTGGAATGAAAATCCCCTACAATCATTTTAAAACCAACATATACATCACATAAGAAGAAGAAGAAGAAGAGGGATTTGGAGCCAATTAATTGGCTCAGGGGATGTCGTTTGAAACGATTTTTATATAGTCTAATAAAACAGACTATATTACTATAACTAAAAACTGCAGTAAAGAGAGGTGTGCTGCATCTTGTTGGTTTGGATTGGTTAGAAGAGACTGTCATGCTCATTTTCACTTGATCTTCGGTTCGGAAAAGCGGCAACATATGATAGTAGCCTGAAACAGAGTAAAATTGCCGACGAAGGACCAACACAGGTTGTGACGACCCGTGTATGTCATGCACTGCCATAGGAGTGAAACAAAGGATCTGGAGGATCCAAAGCCTCTGATGTCGGGGAGGCCGCACGTGTTATCAAGAGCAGCTCTAGGACGCGGTGGCACGTGATTGTTGCGCACAACATAAGTCGCGCATTGGACGAATGCGTAGAGCAAAAAAGCGGAATCCTTCAGCAAACTTGAAGATCGGCGACTGGAGATGCAGAAAAGGCAACACATGTTGATCAGAGAACACTGGAAGGTAGGAGATCAGCTTGTTTCGACGCTGTGGAGAAAAAACTAAAATAAAAAATGGAAAAAATTGACAAAACAAGAAATAGAAGAAAGCTGCTACGGTTGGCTAGTGAAGCTCCACCCACCTCCTCCTAGTGAATGGGTTGGAATCGCGAAGAACGACACAGAGGATTTGTCGCCTAGGGTAGAGAGAGAGAAAAGCAATCACTTTTTTCTTCAGCTTAAAGAAACTTGCTACGTTTTTATAGAAACTCCTTAAAAAAGTATCCACACCATAAGAGCATTGACAATGGCTTATACATCTTTATATTCATTTTCATATTTACATAATATCTCTTTAAATTGGTCTATATTGGATTATGTATCTTCAAAATCTTGCATTACTCTAAATAGTATTTCTTCAAATTTGAAAAAATACTATTCACTTTCAAAACATTATTTTACTATTTTTTCTCTCTCCTACCCATTAAAATCAACTTTGTGGAATTTGTATTAAAATGATTTTGATATATAAGTTTGTATTATGTTGATGATACAAAGTGTTTTTTAGTATATATTATGTATTGATAAAATTGATCATTTTAATATATGAAATCGGAAATATTTAGATATATAAAATTAGTATTTTTGAGTACATGATGTTGATTGTAAAATATATAAAAAGAATAATTTTAAGAAAAAATAAAAGTTAATAATATTTTATTATTATTTAGTTTAAAGATATATAATCTAATGTGTAAATTTTTTTTGATATGTAAAATTAATCTTTAAAAATATAATTTTGAAGATATACAGAGAAACAACTTTGAAACCGATGGACAACTTTGAAACCGATGGATCACGCACGATAAAAGCCTGGATTTTAGCCCAATATTATACTTAAAATAATTTTAAAGAAAGACGGGAGGTCCTCTTCTCTATGTTTGAGCACTCCAATGGCTTTTAAATTATATAAAAAATGTAAATAATTAGAAGAATTATTCTAAACAGAAGCATCCGATTATATAAAATGAATTGTAAAATATAATTAGTTATAGTATTCCGTTATATGTAGCGGATACTGTTCATTCTGTGAAATTTTTTTTACTGTTAATATTTCATTTACTCTCTTATTTTTATTTACTTTGATTTTTATCATGTAAACAAATTCTTTTTATTGTTCATCGTTTAACACATATATTTCATTTTCTTCTAAAAAATATCTTAGAATTATTTTTAAACCAATTTTTTCATATTTGATTTGATTTTTTATTTTTATTGGCTTTTATATTTTTGTTTTACGTGTATAGGATTGAATTATTTTACATTGTATATAAAAATAAATTTTAAATATAAAAATATATATGGATATTGTAAATTTATTGGTAGAAATGAAATATTTAAAAAGAATAAAAAAAGAATATTTAAATGATATAGATAAAAAATAGATAAGTTGATGGATGACATATTATAAAAATTAATATGTAAAATAAAAAAAATAAATTTTAATAATATATTTTAGAAGATAGGATAAAGAATATATTAGTATTCTCAGTCTGTAAGGTACGAGGAGGAAAAAGCCGAACTTAAAATAAGGAAAATAATAGTACTAGATTCGTTCCCCCACTTTAAGCCAAGCCATCCACACTTGCTGCCAACTGCTGGTTTAAATTTGCATGGAGTAATATAATGGAGGTGTCATTATCAATTAGCTGTTAACATGCATACAATATTTTATTAATTAATTACTTAGCTAAACCAACCCGAAAAAAAATATCTATTTAACGGAAAGTATTTTAGTCACAAAAAAATTACACAAAAATAAATTTATAAATTGATATAATTTGATGTGGTACGTTAGATTGTAAAGTTACGAATATATGACTAAAACAAAATTGAAAAAGAAAGGGTAGAGTCCATTTGGGTTGATGATTGAAATGAAATGAGAAAATTTCTTCGATTTACAATCAAGAAAAAAATAAAGGGGAAGTTTTTCAAAGATGTGCTTGGAGAAAGGTGTTGATGATTGAGGGAGGACTCCGATAGACTTCCTTTCTGAAGACTTTCAACCATTTTTACTCAACTTTCTCTGATTCTTTGAAAATATTCGGAGAAATTTGACATGGTTTCTCATTTCTCTCTTTGTAACCACCAGAACCACGGAAGGCGTGGGGAGCTAAGCCCCCACAGATTTTCTTGATCTAAATAGGACTAAAAAATTGTCACCCCCCGTACGACTACAAGATAGATATGAAGACAGATGAGCCGATTTGACTTTTAACATTCAAAAGTCAAAAGTCTCCGCACGTCCAATTACCATTGGTTAGACTCTCAATAACAAAGCCCAACTCTATTATTGTACTCGAATATTCTCGCCACTTTTGAAGCATTGCATTGGGTAAGACTTGATCGTTCGAGCATGCTGATATTTTTATATAAGAGTAAGGCTCCTATACTCCTAATTTATGCTTATAATTTATACCATTCACTTTGTTCAACGTGATATTATAATATGGTGTCACGTGACTTACTAAAAAATATTAAAAAAAATATATATTCAAAACAAAATGAGGCTCGAAAACACAAAGTAGAATACTAAAATTCTAAATTCTCTCTACCCTTGTATGTTTGCATTTTTCATTTCTCTTCTATTTATAGACCTATTTATCGATACATCAAACGCACTATTGGCGCGAAAACGTATCAACTAACAACATAAACAACAATTTGTGTTTTAAATTTTTTATGAATAGATCAAACCATAAACGATGTGTTTATACAACGATTTGTATATAACAGAACTCTTTGAAAATACATCATCTTCAACCGAGCTAAAGATCACAAGTCATAATCTATAAAATGATCCATCCATGGACCACCAACCCCACTAGTTTGGAACACAAAAAGCTCAACCTTGCATTGCCATTTGAAGCACCCTAGCTCAAGGTGAACCTGCCAACCTTATCTTCTAATGCCCAGCTCCATAATTAACCCCCGACAAGGAAAACATTTTGATTGCAAATGCCCCACTAATTTATACATGATCACAAGTACCCCACACTCAAAATAAATAAAATGTCTCCCTACAATCCATAATGATAAAGCGACTAGGGTCCCCTCCTCCCCCACCTACCTTGAATTGAAAATGAGGACTCTCTTCTCTCTCATTCCCTCTCAATAAACTACATCTCTCGCCAGTTCAACGTATGTAACCACAACTAATTAACAAAGAGAGAATTGCAAGATGTAATTCCACAAGTAAAAAACAGAGACTTGTAAAGGCATATTTCCATTGAAGTAAAAATAGAGAATTTTACAGAGCAGAAACGCTGCAACGTTCCCAAGCAGCGATTTTTTCCCTAACCATAAGACAAGATCAGTGAAATTAATCTGAGAGACAGTAATTTGCTATTTTCCCTATCTTTTTTGCTCGACTCTAGAGAACTCTAGTAAGTATCAAGATCAGAATGCCATTAAAGCTTTAAAGTTAAGGTTGAAATTGAAGACGAATGAATCAAAGAGGAAGATGGAGGGATATAATGGCTTTGTCTGGCACTTCTTATTGAAGGAGGTGGAGGATTAGCAGAAGATGCAAACCTACTTGAATGGCTCCGGAATTTCTTCTTCTCTCCTTCATAAACCCTATCTCCCGATTTAACTTGCCGAACTTTTGCTTCACTGACACCTGCCGGAAGGACACAATTGCAGAGAGAACCTGTAATTCATTAAAATAGAAAACATGATTATTATAACATTATGTCGCATCTTCTTTTTGCTTAAGTTAGTAAACGGAGAACTATGGCTGCAGATGTTCATAAAAGTGGTACTCAAAAAGTGTCTTTATCCCAGTATATCTAACTAAATTTTTGATTCACGCTTTCATTATTGATGTGAGAGAAAATCTACATAAAACAGCAATGGATTGGCTAAATAGAGCAGGTACGAAACAAAATGATTCAAACAATTGAATTCAGCAGAGTGAAATTAACTGTATGCAATTTTCAGAAATAAAACCAGAAGAAAACACAATAGGCAAGAGCTCATTTCATAATATCGTTTGAATCTTGTTTCCTAATCTCTAGTATCTGTCAATGAAAAATAGCTGCTTATTCATTCCTAAAAACAGCTTTGGTAGCAAGAGCTCAAATTGGAATGTTGAAGAACACAATAGGACAAGAATACACAATGGAACATAATGATAAAATGCGTGCTAGAATTGGTTATGATATCTGTGGGTAAAGGGGAACCACTAATCTCATACTCATGGTAACTTATGGGTGACTTCACGTTCAAAAGGAAGAAAGCTGCGTTTATGAATTTGAAGGTCTTTTGTTATGCAAGCAGCAGTAATACTTCTAATTGTCTATTCCAATTGTTGCATCAATGACTGCCACCTTGGCAGTTGCAGCACTAACGGCAGTTGCAGAAAGGTGGAGTTTGGGCAATGGCGTCAATTCTGGTGAAAAATGTGGTGTTTTGCCACCTTTGTCAACAGAAAATCTACATTGTTAAAGTTCTAGATTTAAAAGGAAAAAAAGCATTATACAATGTTCTAACAAGTAAGTAAACGGTTCATACATAAAAACAGCAACAGAAATGTAAAAAACAGCAATCTTATGGTCAGTTTCTTACCAAGTCGGGCGAGTCTGTTGACCCACCTAGGAATGGGTTTTCCTGTCAATCTGGTACACACGTCATTGCAGAAATGGTTGCAGTTTTTCGTGATAAGATGGTAAGTGTTTCCACAGTACCCTTCAGCTAATTTCTCCATAAAGGCACGGACCTCCTTGGGACCTAGATCAGTTCTTCCTATCAATATCGATTTCCTGAATGTGAAACCAGGACAACACTTTGGTTCCACCTCAAAAACCCCTGAAGTTCCATGATCGTGTGCTCCAAATGCGTATTCAACATCATGAACTGTACCAAAATTAACAAGAAAATCCCACAACTATCGAAAAAGTAAAAATCTAGAACTGCTTAGGATTTGATGGAGTTAACAAATAAGCATATCTACTACAGAATTTAATTCCCTCATTTACCATTTATTTGGCTGCCGAAAATTAAGGGTTACAAAATAGTTTCATCCATAATTTTCTTGTTTGCTGGAATATTAAGAAACTCGAGCCAACCCAAATAAAGCCACATAGTTAGATATATTTAGTTAATTAAAGTTTTTCTTTTCCTCACTTTCCAAACAAAGAAATAATCATGCATACAACAAAATTACTTTTCTTTGGAATATATCACTCCTTACCCGATCCCACAATAAAAAAAAAAAAAAAAAAAAAAAAAAAAAAAAAAAAAAAAACACTAAAGACGCATATTAATAAAAATTTCCATGGTAAATTCATCAATTTCTAAGCATCCAAAAGAACAAAAAAAAATCTGGGTTTCCATCACTCAGCACCTAAACAAACAGACTACAGATCTGAACTTGAACCCAAGAAGAAAAATGCAACGAAACATGGAATAATAGGCATCTTATGACAGCCCCAAGTTCAATTAGCCGTTAAAAACCCAGTTTTTCGTTTCTCTCATTCATCTTCCTTCACTATCTTAGCACCGAAAACCCTCAAAAACGTTTAAAATAAATAAACGACTCATGATTTAAGAAAGGAAAATAAACAGATAAATATAATAGCCCATGCTATAAAAAAAATCTCACCTTGCACGCCGGAATGGTAGACCCCAAGGCCGAGCCAGTACGCGTAGCCATTAATCGGCGTCAGATCGTAAACATTGAGATAAACTGGCACTGTTCCTTTCCTTTTCTTCTTCGCCAGCGATACCATTCTACACAACATTCTTCACCCTCGATACTGTCGCTTCCGGGAACTCAAAGAAACCGGGAAGTATTTTGGGGTTTAGACAATAATTTCGAGGAATTCGAGGGGTTACAAACAAGGAATTTTGGGTAGTCGTCGGAATTTCTAGGTGAGCTTTATTTATTACTTTTTTTCCTGGGAAGAAGAATCTTCTAACTTGTGCTCTTCTGCAGCCGAACCCGAAAGTGCCTTTAATGCGTGCTTTTCCCTCAATGCTCCACTCCCTCATGATTCAGTATTTTATTTATTTATTTATTTATCTAAGTAAATTTATCAATTATTATTATTGTATTTACTGTTTAAAAAAATTATCGTTATCACTCCAAAATTCAAGAATTACATGAAAAAAAATGAATTGCTAATGATTTTTGATCCCTCCATCTCTCTTCAATGTCTGCGAGCCGAAAAATTAGAAATAACATTTCATTATTTCTACAGATTTTAGTAAGATATTTTAATATGTCTAATTTATTTTAAGATATTTATTGTATTATTTAGTATATTTTTACAATAAATAATTAGTTAAAGTTGGTAGGATTATGCCGCTGAAACGATAGCTCTTGAGAAGTAGTAATTCGGGAGTTTTTAAATATAAATTTATATGAATTTATATAATACATTAAATTTATTATTTAAAAAAATAAAAGAGTACTGTTACATCTATAAAGTAATTATATAAAAGTAATTCTACAGATTTATGTGAGTTAATCTGATCTGATAGATTTACTTTACAATAAAAATAATTTTATAATCCGATAAACTATATAAAATCACATCAATTTGTAATATTATTTTTATGTAATTTATTTATAACTAAAATATTTCTTCAAATTAATTGCTACTTCACTTGGTGGGATTCTGTACTTTTGTTGAATAAATCATTGAATACAATTACAAAATATCCATATTCCATTTTTTTTCTTTTTTACAAAACAAAAACAAAAATAAAATCACAATAGTAATTAACGTGGGCATGCATCGTTTAGGTTGAATTAAAATCAAAGTCATGAATATAAAATTTGGAGCAGATATTTATTCCTTTAAAAATTAAAAAAAAAAAATCCTAAGATGATTCCAATAGGCCCTAGACTCACCACTCAATGAAATGGAGAACAAAAAAAGGAATCCAATAAAGTAATGGATGGGGTGTAGTCTACGGTTTGATTATTTTTTATTTTCTAAAAAATAAATATATAAGTTGAGTGGTTCCAACGAATCAGATTGTCTCATTTATTTTAAGATAAATAATAATAATAATGATAATATAATTAGTCCAGAAGAATCAATGAGGAAAGGAAAGGACATGATTAAGAAGATGGGTCCAGGCATGCGGAGCAGCATGGTGTGGGCTGCCCCCACGCGCAAACTGTCTTATATATTATTAATTAATGCTTATGCTTTTGGGCCCAAAAACAATAACAAAATAGAAGAGAAACTACAACAATTTCCATCTCTCTCGTCAACGCTTCCTCTAAATTTAGTTACACAATTCAGTTAGGATTAGATAAGATATTTTATTAAAAATTAAATAAAATATTTTTAAAATATAATTTTTTAATATAATTTTTATTTTAAAATTTTAAAATTTAAATTATTTATTATATTTTATGTAAAAATTTAAAAAAATTATAATAATGAAATAAGATAAGATATTTTGTGTAACGAAACCGAGCCTAAATTTTAGACCACACAGTTACCTATGGTTATTAGAAGATAGACGATTCTTCTCAGCATATATTAATATTAATTTTATATATTAATAAATATTTATGACATTCACGTGTTATATCTATTTCATTCTTTCAATATAGTTTTTATAATTTTTTGAGTAAATATTATAAACAAATATATATATATATTAGCCTAAAATATATATATATATATATACAAAAACTCTATTTGCACACCGGAGGGGTACCCCGCGTACACGGGCCTCCACGTGAATAAATGAAACATTGCGTCTCATATGCAAGCAGATTCTCTTCCCTTGGTCACAGACACAAAGCAAGCTCTTATGCTTCCTCACCCACGAAGAGCTACATTTCGGCGAGGGAATCTACTTCCCACAAGCCACAAAAACAGGTTATGCTTCTTAACTTTATCTCCTCTTCTTCTTCTTCGTTTTTTGTCTTCGCATTCGTGGACCCAACCGTGTTTCTCCCTGCCATCGTCTTTTCCAAAGCAAGCTCTTATGCTTCCTCACCCACGAAGAGCTTCATTTCGATGAATGTGAAGGGTGAATCTGCTTCCCACAGTCTTTGCATCCGAGCTCGCTGCCTGGTTTTTCACTGGCACTGCATGAATCCAGTTCTTTAGTTTTTCAAGAATTTTTTGGATAATAAGAATGTTTGTTTCGTGGGAATGGAAGATGAACTGAGAAAATTGCTGGAATGGCCAACTGAATGTAATCATTTTCACACGAGAGCTGTAGGACTGGGTCATTTGGCTGCAAGGGTTCTTAAGAACCCCGACCTTCAATGGCTTGGTTTGGCTGGGTTAGCAGCTGCAGTTGGGATGCACTATAAGGAACCAAAAAATGGAACTTTCTCTGATTTGAGTTCTTATACGTTTTTTTCGAAGGAAGAGGTCGAGTGGCTAAGGAATGAAGAGGATGAAGAAAATTTCTGAAATAGAAAATAGGGATGAGTTTGGCGCTAGATGATGAGATGGTTTCTCAAATTGAGGTTTTTTTTTTTTTTTAATTTTTTTATTAAAATAATAATATAAAAATGACGTGGCTAATACCACGTCACACGATTCCGCAACAGGTACCCAACGCCAGGTACCTGTAGCAGAATTGATATAAATATATATATATATATATCGATACGTTGCGGTTGGTAAATGATTTGGGAATGGGCTCTTGTCTTAAAAAAACGAATGATCTGGGAATGGGTTGGTTGGGCCCAAATCAATTAGTAATAGTTATTCCTGCATAAAAGTTGGGCTTATGCCCACACTCTACTAAATCAGTATGATTTAGAATTTAGATAACAAACTTGTTAAGGAAACATTGATATATAAATTAACAAACTGAGTTGTAGTATTTTCTCTACTTTGGTAATGTTTTTGCCAGGCTACTATTATACAGTAATTATTTCAGACTTTTTTTTTTTAAATATTTTAAAAAAAATATACAAATTCACTAGTAATAAATTTTTTACAAAAATAAAAAATAAAATAAAATGTCAAACCCAGGGTGCAAACTATAATTTTGTGTTTTTGTGAAGTCTGTGAGGGAGGGGCTCGTAAGATGTTGTGGTTTTGTGTTCTCTGCAGAAACAAAGTTTTCATCTAATGTATTGATCCTTATGGTTTTTGTGTGGGCTTGCTTATGTGGAGCACTTCTATTGGATGTTGTTGATGGCTTAGCAACGGACGGTCTGTTCCAAAGAGGAACTGATACACATATATACTGTCGTGAAAAATGTGATGCGATGTAGACTAGCTTTTATATATATATATATATATATATATATATATATATTAGATAAGAATACAAGAAAATCTTTGATAGATTTTTTTGAGGTACTTAATGAAAGTGACAAAGTACACGCTCCTCATTAGAGGACAAACATACTCTACATCTCCACTTGGTTTGAAGATTAAAATAGTGGAACACGTCTTTATCTAACTATGCAAGTGTGAACAAGAAAACTATTTATATCTTCATCTAAATTATGTTCCTAAGCTTATCCTGATGCTTTTTTTTTTTTTTTTTCCTACTTTTTGGTTCATATCTTCATGTATTCCGTGTAATCCTTTTGTTTTTGGTCTTTTGACGTTACCTAAAGCTAAGCTTTTTTTAAATAAATAAATAAATAAACTGGAGTGGGAACTCCACGTAATCTCTCTCTCATTGGCCTCCTTCTAATCCATGCTTCGTAACTAGCCAAAGTGATATTTCTTGACCCTGCGTTTTGGGGATTCTGAAAATGTTGTTATCATCTTCATATTGGATTTGGGTTCTAATCACTTCAATTAATAAACAATAATTTAATTAATTGAGTAAACCCATATTGGATTATGATTCAATCCTAAGATGAGACTACTGCCAAGGCTTTTTTGGAGGAGAGTTTGGCGTGCAAGTTTTAAATGGTCACAGCTCAACATTTGGTGCATTATGGTTGGGCTCTCTCTCTCTCTCTCTCTCTCTCTCTCTCTCAATTTTTAATTGAAATTGTTGAATGTGGAAATTTCTGAAAAATGATCACTCTTTCTGAAAAATGTACAGAGGCAGATAGATCATAATGATCCAATCTTATTAATTGACAACAATGTATTGATCTCATCCAACCAGAAAACGAAGTCAATTCCATTAACTCTCAACTAACTACATGAATCCACAAGGTTTTGTAATACAAAAATATACAATTTAATTAATACCGAAAGTAGACAAATTTGGACAAACTTTTGACTAGGAGCAAGAGTGAAGATCGAAAAAAGAAAAAAAGAAAAAAGAAAGACGAAGCGTGCAACTTAAAGCTTGAGAGACAAGTCAAGCTTCTTCATCTCCTCTTGATTTGTCCTGTAAAGAGCAGTACTATCTGCAGACCAAAATCCACTAAATTCATCGTCACAGGCAGGAGAGCCATTCATCGTTCTTGCTAGCAAGCCAAATTTACCAACGCTGCCTCGCGAAAGCGATCCTACTGCTGTGTGAAAATTCCCAACTGCTGGTTGCTGGTCAATGAGGGGTCTTGACCAGCCCCGAGGTTCCCAGAACCCACCTGAAGATGATTTCTGAGAAGGCTTTTGGATCATAGAATGCGCCTGAATTCCAAGCGATCTGTTATTATAATTAGCACCATGAAGAGGAAGAGAAGCCATGCTTGGGTAGTGCTGGTGCTGGTGCTGGTGCTGGTGGAGGGAATGCCCAAAAGCTTCTGCGGAGGCCAATATGTGTGCTGCTATCTTTTGTCCTCTTTTTGCTAGAGTCCTCTCTCTTTTGTGGGCATTTTGGTGGCCTCCTAGTGCTTGTGAACTATAGAATTTTCTTTTGCAATAGTTGCAAGAGAAAACTCGTGGCTCGGCATAAGAAGCCTGATCATCATGCAGGGGATCAGTTGCTGATGATGGAATCTGAGATGAACCCACGTCCAAGCAATCAATGAGATTGAGCTCTGCGTCAAATCCACGATCGGACTGATCCTCATGACTACAGACATTCAGATCTAAGAAGATATCTGGCTTTGTCGTCTCCTTTTCATGACCTTCATCCTCTTCTATAACTCCCAGGTGCTTGTTTTCTTCTGGGTATTGCTGTGGTGTATTTGGACATGGATAAGCCTCTTGATTAGCAGAGAAGATGCTATTACATGGCTCATTCCTTGTTGTTTCCATTGGAGGATACCTCTTTTTCTTGGCGGTTTATGAAAAAGAGATTATAAAAAGTCATTCACGGGACAAGTAAAATGCCTTGTGCTATATATCCAACAAACATACAGCACTGTTCTAAAAGAGTTTAAAAATAGTAAAAGCTGAGCCGTATGTTGGTAGGTTTACTTGTTCCCACACGCTTAATTCACGACACTTTGATCGACTTATAAAAATATCCTGTCAAGAACTGCTTAAAGTGCCATTTATGTTCGATTAATGAGACTCTTGGGGCATCTATAAAAATATGTATAAATTTCTTTTGATTTTGCTGAAACAAATTTATTTTTTTTCAGCGAAGCTATATATATCATGCAGAACTGCTCAAAGTACCTTGATGATCATGAGGGGACAGGCAACCATGCGTGTGTATACATGTAACCCGCGGACGACTTTTCTCTGCACCGTGACCCTGGTTGCATGTTATTAATGCATCTGTCCCCCTGCACATTTTTTGTGGGGGAGCACTTTCCCTGGATGTTTCCCTTCTAAAAATAAATGTGGCCGAACAAGCAATCATTGATACTATTTATCTTATATATGCAGATCAGTTGAGCGAGCTACTAGCTAGATTAACTTCGGCCACTTTTGTCCCATTTCACCTGAAAAAATCATTCTTTGTAGGCCAAACTATCCAATTAATATCATCGCATCAGATCAACTAATCAAAAGGGGGGAAATTCCATACTTGGGCTAGCTAGTTGATTTAATTCTATACAATTCTATCTTATTACACGAGAAAAATGTGGTTTTTCCGTTAGGATAAAAGAAGAAGATCAATGCCATGCGCCTTGGCCATTAACACTGTTTCATGCCTATCTCCCCCGTTCTATTTCTGTTTATAAAAGCACCACAAAATGGCTGATCAAAGCATGCTAAAGCTAGCTACCTTGCTCTTACTAATTACCGCGCGTAATTCATACGAAACCAAAAATGACGCAGTAAACGTCATGCATGAATATTTCCAACGCGAATCGTTTAGATAAGTACTGTCATATAATTATATAATTGGCCAAAGACACATGGTTTGATAGCCATAAACTCACAGTTTCTAAAATCCCTCCTCTCCAAATGTATCAAAAAAAAAATACTGTCATATAATTTTGAGTTGAATATTGTTTATTTTTTTAAAAAATAATCATTACATTTAAGCGTGGACTCGACATGAAATCGACGTTAATATTAATTATTTTAATTAATTATAACTAAGTGAATTAGCTACAATATTAAATAGAACATTTGAAAAATTGTCATCTTATTTTAATCGCTGAAATCTTGATTAACCAAATTAATCTTCTATCTCCTAATTACTATATCTCTTTTTGTTTGAGGAGCGAGCTAGAGAAACTAATTTATATAAATATTTTGATTATGGCAATATTTTGTGAGGAGAAATGATAGTTACAGTCAAAAGTATGCAAGCGTTACGTAATTATTTTAAAAAATAAATAAATATAGAATTCATGTATAAAAAATTAATTTTTTAATAATTAATCCCACTCTTTTTTAAAACAATTATAGTATACTTACACACCCCACAATTATGTATTACTCTTTTGTATTACTCTTTTGTGATATGCCTTGATTAGTGGGGATCAACGGCAAATGGCCGACAAGTACAAAGGGGGAGGCCGATGAAGAGCCCCTCTTTTGCCATGATGGTGCTATATATATAAATATATATATATATATATGTATATGTATATATATTATGCTGCATTATTAATATTGTAACAAGATATAATCTCAAAAGTTAACCCTTGGGATACAATCAATATATAGCAATCTCTAATAATATATAATTAAAAATAATATTATTTTCAAGATAGTGATAGGCTTATTACTCTATTACTATCTATCTGTTACTCAAGTATATTACAAGTATTTTTTTTTATCATTTTCTTTTAAATAGTTTTTTAACATATTTAATTACTAAGAAAAAATTAAAAAAATATATAATTTTATTAATACTTACTTCCTTAATTATTAAACAAAATAAAAAATTTTAAAAAGTCAAACATAAAAAAAATATAAATAAATAATAATAAAATTATTCACTTCTTTAAACGTCCTCACGTATACGTATAAAAGTTGGGCAGAAAAAAAGACATGCGTCGGAGTGGACTTTTGCATTTCACTTTCATAGGCTTAGGCAATACAATTAATTGCAAACACTCATGACCATCATCATATCTAACTTCATGTATCGTTTGCTTTTCTTATAAAAAATAGAACCAAATCTCTTTGCTAGATCTGTCTGTCCCCATAAAGGCTCTGGATAATTCCCCATTTCAAAGGCCATAAAAAGAAATCGACAAAGTGCCATCACTTCCCTGCATTAAAAAATCTGAACTACTCAAAAGAAGACAAATTAATGCTCCCTCTTCCTACTAATTAAAACCATCTTGTTATGTAAACACCCCCACCCCTTTCTCTCTCTCTCTCTCATCATGACAACTCAGACATGACAAGGCTAACATGGGCACGATGCAATATGTATTTGACTATGGAGTTCGGTAAATTCTTTATCTACTCTTATCTTGGTCACTACCCTCATCTCAGTCATTTCTTTCATATACTGTCTCTTTGTACAACAACCTTCCACGTTTCTTTTTTGTATGATTTATACAGGTCATATATATTTAAGTACAGTTGCTACCTAATTAAAGAGAGATCAAGACATATGGAACTCGAAACTTCTAATTGCAAGTAATGATCAGGTTATATATAATGTATTGATAAACACCCAGAATTCTTTTCATTTTCATGTGAGTAAAATAATAAAATATTTAGTAAAATTATTAGATTTATGGTAAAAAGCAATTATATAAGTGTTTATTTGAAACAACCTAGCTAGCTAGTTTCGACCATATTAGCTTTATGTTTTGATAAGAATATTGCTTGGGCTGTTTCGATGGAAACAAGATGATCATGATCATGAGCATTTGACATGAAATTGTGTCGCGCGTCATCATATAATCTGTCTTTGTATAATTATCACATCTAAAATATTATAGGTGAGGGCAAAGGAGTAAGCGAAAGAGTCCAAGCTTGACAGGTCTCCAAAATTATTATTATTATTATTATCCAATATTGTATCCTGCATGTTCTAGAACCCAAACAAATATAGGTATTATTTGTGAAATAAAGGTATATATCAAATTGAGCCATTGCAATATTAGTACCTATTAGAATTGTAATTAAATAGTACTGTTAGCTATATATAATTGGTTACAGATTACTTAGAATAGGTTAGCTTATTAACATAGCACTTAAACTGATCAGAGCATCTCTCCAGTCTTTTTTCTCTCTACCCACAGCCAACTATCACTGCATCTACGCCCGGGAGCTGAGCAGCTCCTCCCCCTCCACTTGTCCAACCATTGCCGGCTTTGTCTATTGGTGTTTTTCCCGTTTGTTTTTTAGTTTTCCAGCAATAGCACAAAGATGTCCAGATCTGCTATTTACCGGCCTTCCTAGACCGCCATGCGCCCCTCCATCCGATCCCTCAGTCGCCGATCTGTCGGACGGTAGGAGAAAACTGACCAAACGAGTGGCATGTGTGTCTCACATGCAGCTTATAGTGTGAGTGAGCCTCACGTGCCACCATATTTGGAGGAGTCCTTTGTCGTCACGCGCAATATCATTGGGGTTCGTGGTTTCGGATCTCTCAAATCCAATCGTTCTCTTCTTCCTTAGCGTAGCTCATGACCCACACGTGCCATCATCGTCGGTGGCAGTCTTACGCCAGTGTATCAGGTCATCTACACGTTGCTAGTCTCTTATGTTCCTGCTTTCCCTAACCAACGATCAAGATGAAGTAGTTGTGATAGTCTCTTTCAGCCAGACCAGATCAGCAAAACGCAACATGACCCCTCTCTCACCTGCAGTTTTTAGTCTTAGGTTTATAATCTGTTTATCAGACTATGTTAAAATCGCTTTAAAGCAGCTTCTCTTTGTGGGAATGGGTTTGAGTCAATCTTTTGGCTTACTAACCCACTTTTTTTTTCTTTTTCTTTTTTTTTTGTTTTTATTTTGGTGTTGCTTTTGCTTGCTTTGGGATGATTGTTAGGGAATCTCACTACTGAATCTTGTATCTTTGTAACCGCTTAGTTTTAATCTATGCTATGCTTATCTTGTTGAGGAAAAAAAAAAAACTGATCTGAGCATTGTATATAAGAAAAATTATACTCATCATCATCACATCACACATCACATATTATTTTTTTTTTCTCTTACCAAATATGTGGTGTATGGATGAAAAGTAGAAGAAATCAATTAGTTTAAAAAGAATAAAACCAAAAAAAAAATTAAAAAAATAAAAATAAGTGTGATATGTGAGCCGGGGACGATGAATAGCAAAACTATTGTATATAAATACCTCAACTCATGTACTACTGTACAAGAAGATATATATATACACACACGCGCGCGCGACTTCAATAATGATTTTTAGTCATTTTCTTTATTTTATCCATTTTCTCTCGATACTTCCGACTATGTTTTTCACATAATATTATTGAGAAATACTCTCATATTACCTGTGAATAATATCTTAGGTATGTTTATAAGGAATGAAAAATACTCTCTTGTAGAACCGGTTTTATGAGATGAGTTAGGCCCATGAATTTCTTCATAATATCAAAGCCTACTACAAGACGAATGGGAACTCACACTACTTATCTTGTAACAAGGACTATAAAAAAATACTGACCTGCACGTGAGAGCGGGTGTTGAAGAATAATTACACATTATCTGTGGATAAGGTTTTAGATATATTTATAGGAAATGAATAATTTTATCTTATAAAACTAATTTTATGAGATAAATTAAACCCATAAATTTTTTCATATATCAGAGCTACCTCTCGACGGCTCTAAGGTGAGACAAATTTGGCACCATCACTTATAAATACAAATTAGGATTCATTTCTTCCGGATGATTCGGTTTAGCTAGCTAGCTAGGGTCTTTTCACTAAATAGTCTCTATTATCGAAACATTTCAGAGCAAAAACAACTTTAATTAAACGCTCCCTCACTAAATATTTCTTTCTAAACATATATATTCATCGAATCCATGACCCCCTTTTTTCAAACGTTAATAAAAATATCTCGGAAAGTTTTTTCCATCTAAGCAGTACATTTTAATGAATCCCACCGCTTTCACAAAATCTCATAAACTCATGATCATCTTTAAATTTTTCTAAAAAGCTTTACAAAAATCTTTCAGGAAAATGTTAAATTTACGTACACATTCCCGAAGATAAGTTGTATAGTATGCAATCATGCTATATATCTATCTTTTTCTAAAAGAAGTACTACTAAATTAGTACATGATCTTTCAATCAGAATTTAGCCTATTTGCTCGATCACTTTACCTCTCAATTAACTAATTGTTATATCATTGGTCAGGTCTTTAACACTTGAGAATTAATATTGGCAGGTGTAGAATCATATATAGATCATCGATAGTAAGAAACACCTGAACATTCCTAAAAATATTAATGTAATGTTATCCTAGTTACGTGTACGTACGTACGTGGGTTTGTGTTTGTGTTTGGCCTATTAGGCTATATATTCCCCGCCCTCCACGTAGTACTGTACCAGTCTGGCATATATTCTTCATTAATTGATGAAAACAAGGTCTTAAGTGAAAGATCAAATTCATGTCAAGTGGAAACTTTGTTCAATTCTTGTTCCTCTCCTCGAAAGATGCACTTTCGTTGACACAAGACAATAGGCAGTTTGTCTGCAAAGATCATTGTTTATATTTGGAATTATATTCTAAGTAAGTCCGGCCCTTTTGTCTCCACCTAATTCGTTACTTTCATGTAATTCATGTGTCCACAGGAGAAGACTTCAACAAACACATGCAACAGCTAGCTATGCAACATGTATTTTCGATGCCGCCTATGTTCCCAATTAGCGTCTGTTTACATATTATATGTACACCCGAAGCAACATGTATATATATATACATGATCTCAATTTGTTATACCTTACCCAATATTGCATTTTCTCTTGGATCTAAATCCCAAGATATGGCTAACTTAGGATTCATACCACTTCTAACTCTTGTAATCTTCTACACAATTAATGTTGGAGATGGTGATGCAACCTCTGTGGCAATGCCCCAAAATCTTCCAATGTCTCCTTCTTCTTCCCCACCCATGCCCTACCAGCCACTTGAACCAACTCCAGATTTAAACCAACCTCCTTCAAATTCTGATACACCTTTGGAGCCAGCACCAGCACCATACCCACATCATCATCCTCGTTCATCTCCATTAATCAAAGCTGCCTACTGGCCATCTTTCGATGCATTTCCAGCATCCGCCATTGATACCTCATACTTCACCCACCTTTATTATGCATTCCTTTTGCCCGACCCCATTACATATAAACTCAATGTTACCCAATTTGACCAAGTAAAGATCCCTGAGTTCCTGGGTGCACTTGGGACCAAAAACCCACCCATCATAACCTTACTATCCATAGGAGGAGGCGGTAATGACCCGACTGTATTCTCTAGAATGGCAAGCAGTTGGGCAACACGCAAAACTTTTATTGATTCCACCATTGAAGTTGCTCGAAAATATGGGTTCCACGGTGTTGATCTTGATTGGGAATTCCCGGCTAATGAGGAGGACATGTCAAACCTTGCCTTGCTATACAAGCAATGGCGAGAAACCCTAGTTGATGAAGCTAGGACTTGTGGAAAGTCACGTTTACTTTTAACTTCTGCAGTATACTATGCTTCGAAGTTTACCTTTGATGTGCCTCGATCATATCCAACTTATGCTATAAGCAGATATGTGGATTGGGTTAGTCCAATGTGCTTTGATTATCATGGGACATGGGAAAATTTCACTGGGGAGCACTCAGCACTGTTTGATCCTAATACTAATCTTAGCACAAGTTATGGAATCGGGTCATGGATCCAATCCGGTGTACCGCCCAGTCAGCTAGTTATGGGTCTACCATTGTACGGGCGGACATGGACACTCCAGGATCCGGACACTAATGGGATTGGAGCACCCACGTTAGGCCCGGGCTTGGAGGTGGTATCTTGAATTATGATCAAATATTTGATTTCAATAGGTGGAACAATCCGACGGTTAAATTTGACCACGAAACGGTGTCGTATTATTCATATTTTGGAGACTCTTGGATCGGGTATGATGATGTCCTGTCGATAAGGTTGAAGATCCGGGTCGCACGGTCTTGGCAGTTAAGAGGATATTTCTTTTGGCCCTCGGGCAGGATAAGGACTGGACCATCTCAAGACAAGGTAATATACATTGCAATTGCCAATACTCTTGTTTTTTCCTTAAATAACCACCGGTTTTGTTTCTTCCTTTTATATATTCTCCTTATTTATTTGTATAATTATTCCGTACGTAAACAACCTTAATTAAAGTGGTTACGATTAATTTGGACTAATATAATTTTTTTTTTTTTTTGGGCAGCTTCGAATGCATGGGACATTGATGATTATTGATCTCGATTGGGAGAAAAGTTGTGCTTTATCACTCGTGAATTCTTCGGATGTTTTTATGTGTGTGATTTTATACCAAACTTTAAACAATTGTCTCAAACAGATAAGAAATGATAAATTTAATTGTTTAATTTATATTATAATAGTCCGTAATGTATCTTGTATTATCTTTCTTCATTCGTGGCTTTTACAAGATTGGCATATGATGTAATCTACCCATATATACATGACAACATTATATATAGTGTTATTATGCTCAACAGCCCTACATTACCAATTATTCGCTTGCTTTAGCGAACGCGCGACCAATCGGACACTTGCATCATTATTGCGAGGTGATTAAATTCATCACATTAAGGGTTAGATTCAGATAGTGTTTCATCTCATCTCATTTCATCATCATAATTTTTTTAAATTCTTACATAAAATATAATAAATAATTCGATTTTTTCAAATCTTAAAATAATAATACTATTAAAAAATAATATTTTATTTAATTTTCACATAAAATTATCTCATCTCATCTTATCTCACTATCTAAATCAACCTTAACTCAGCCTGATTGTCAAACATTTATAACGTAGTATAAGATCGATCTATTCTAGCTAACCCATAGTTATGTGTAGGCCCAATTTAATCCCGCACTCACACTTATATCTTGGTACGTATATGCCTCACTCAGTTGAGATTCTCTCTAATTATTTATCAAATGAAATGGTCTCTTAATAGAGAGAGAGATAATTAATAAAACATCAAATACTTATACTATATATAAAAAGAATTTTCTATCCATCGCGTCTACTTATACTTGGCAATTATTGAGTTGACCTTAGCTTCACGTACGTCTGTAATTATTGGCAGGGATTGATCATCATCAATACGCTGTAGGCTTAACTCATGAGTCTGGCACAGAAAAATGGACAGCCATGCATGTTTGAGTGGAACAAGATTACAAATATATATATATATATATATATAATGTTATACACGACACTCTCATTCTATTTTGATTATATTAAATAATATGTGACATATTCATTACCATTAGATGATAAAGAAATATGCAATAAATGATCATTTAATGATGATAAATATATCACATCATACTTAGTAGGATGAAAACGAGATGATAATATGGTGTATAGAATTTTTCACATACATATATATATATATATATAGTAGGAATCCACTCCAATTAATGTTATAAAATTTTGGGCATGCATATATCCCCGGTGGGAGACAAGTAGACAACATGTTAATTAGCACGCATCAGCATTTTTATGATTTATCAAATAAAAGTTGAGGGCTGAGGGAGGGAGGGCGGTACCATGTTCTTCCACCCCTCACCAAAAAACCCTATTTTATCAGTCCATGCTGATCACCTTAAATCATGCCAATTAAGAGAAAGCTAGACGGCCATGTGACTCCAAAAGGAAAAAGGAATCTCAAGATTTTCCACCCAGCCTGAATCTTCTAGATATAATATAATATAATATATCTATATATTATACGATACAAAGTGCACTATATATATATATGTTGGTATTGATAGTTTTCTGATTATCATGCAAGTTTTGAAAGTACCCCTTCTTGATGTTAATGGGTTTGTTGATGATCATTATGCTTTTGATTTTTAAATTTTAATAGATAAATCTTTTGGTGGCTTCTTTGGACTTTGGACCATGATGGTGCCATTGGATCCTTATAAGCAAGCAAGATGTTCTAATTTCAAAATTGATGTAATTATAACATATGTTCATCGTCTTTTTATTTTTATTTTTTTTTAAAATACAACATCAAATAATTGGTAAATAAGTAAGAAATTAATAATAAATATTTTTTCAATCAGAATGATAAAAATCAAAATTTAAAGAAGCATGTATTAATGGTGATGAACGCTAGCTGAGGAGACCCTTTTCCATTCTCGATCCTTTTGAAAGTTGCAAATCAAAATAAAGAAGAAATTAGTAGAAAGTGTGGGTAGGATGATCATGAAATTAAGATAAAAAGTTACGACTCCCAATGAATAGTGAAGAAGGGTGGAAAGTAAACATAATTGATAGATGATGCAAGTTTCCATTGATGTGTTTGTTTGAGAACCACGTGTTATAAGTTTATTCGCACACCAAAAATGTAGTGGCCATTCAACTATATGCTCATTCGCTATAGCTTTCCGTGCATCGCATTGCCTTTTTTTTCTTTTTCTTTTTCTTTTTTTTTTTTTAATTTTACCAAGTCATCATCGTACTTGTATCACCTACTTTTTTTTTTTTTTTTTTTTTTTTTTTTTTTTTTTTTTTTTTTTTTTTTTTTTTTTAATTCGGAACCGCGTCTTTGGCTTTCTCTCTACAACTTGTGTTTAAGATACGACCTCTCTCTTTCAACTAATAATACAGCTATTTTTGTGATGTTTCATTGGAAAGTTGTCATTAATGATGTTAATAGATTCTCTATAATTTTTTTATTTAAATATTTTTAAAAATTTAGAGACCTATAAACATAACACCCATACCTCATAATATTTAAATATTGGCTGAATCCTAATATTAAATATAATTAAATGAATAATACTAGATACAATTTTTTAGTATAAATCTCATGCATTCCTTTTAGAGAAAGTATAGTCTATTGTAAAAGAAAGTTAATTTTTTTATTTATTTAGATTTCAAATTTCTTACTTTTTTAAAAATATGTATGAGAAACTTAGGCTGGGTTTGGATACACAAACATCTTTATCTCATCTCATCATTACAACTTTTTAAAATTTTCATATAAAAATATAATAAACAATTCAATTTTTTCAAATTTCAAAATAAAAATAATAGTAAAAAATTATATATAATAATATTTTATTCAACTAATATTCAACATTTCATCTCATATGAAATGTCTATCCAAACCCAATCTTGAAATTGTATAAATAATTTCCTTAATTAAATTCATATTGATTCGTACTTTTTTAAAAAAGAGCCATGATACATGCACGGAAACTTTTTTACAAAATTTGCAAGAAATGGGTAAAATTTTAATGATTAATGCTAGTTATAAGTCTCGTGCAAGTTCCTTAAAAAAAAAATAGATCTTATTAATAAAAAATAATATTTTTTAAAATTTTTTAAGATGAGATCTATTTTTTTATAAAGATTAATTTCTCTTGTTATTATGTTCTTATGCAAAGAATTTTCATAAAAATGCTTCAAGAATAAACAGTATTTGTTTTTGGGAGGGTTGTTTTGGATTTGGGTTTGGAAAAATAGGAGGGAAATTAATGGGTTTTCAAATAACCTCTTTATTGGGGTTGGGTGTAGCATTAGGCCCTAATGAAAAGGAAAAGGCTTTTTGACCCTTAGCTTATTAAAAGTCCCAAAACTGAAAAAGGAATCAGTTCAGAGTTCAGAGGAAGAAAGGGTCGGCAAAGCAAGCATTCCTATCTTATTTTTGGTTATATTATCAGCAGCACGCTTGCGCGTGCTCTCCGGAATCCACCAAAACAAAAAAACTAAATTAAATTCCGCCTTTATTGTGGTATCGAGTCTCCGATATTGCCAACAACCATTTTCAATAATGCTAAAGCCGACCAAACAAGAAATGCCTGTAAATATTATTAAAAAAAAAAAAAAAAACATGTATGGCGTTTCATTTTCAGAAAAAAAAAAGAAGAAATTCTTAGCCCAAAATCATTTTGAAAAGGACCCTCCTTTCTTTCTTTCTGAAGACTGACGGCATAAGACTCCAAGAACATTCACCAATCAAAAGCAACTACATCACGATGATTTTTCCCCGGAAATAAAACGTGGTTCAGTTTCGTAAAACATCTTTTTCAATGTTGAAATATTCATTTTATATATGTTTAATATTAAATAAATTGTTTTTCTAAAAATAAAATAATAAAACTTATGAAAAAGTAAAACATTAGCGCATAAAAATTACTAGATAAGATCCTAATTACTATTTTCTAAATTAAAAATGTATTTTACACGATATATAAAATTACCTTTCTATTTAGATTAATGGTTTAGAAATATTCTAACGGAACTATCGTTTCGATTATATATATAATGTATTAATTGAACGTTTAATCTTAAAAAAAAAAAAAAAAATTGAACATTTTCCCTTTTCTCCATCCCTTTCCAAATTATTAAACATTTCTGCTTAAATACTCGGAAATTTCAACGCCCAAGTTTCAGCTTCTCCAGCGCGTGAGTTACACGCAGTAGAACCCCTTTGACGACACGAAGTGGAAAATTTGTTAGTTTGGCAAGGTATAATAATATGCTATATTTCAGTGACGCTCAAATCTCCATTCTGCAGATTTCACAGTTTATAGATAGTAGTTTCATTAGATTCCTTTTCTCTCTCTTTCCCCGGTCAAATTGCCACTTTTACAGTCTCTCTCTCTCTCTCTCTCTCTCTCTGAATTCATATCACATACTTACATAATCTTTGCAAATCCTTCTCTGCTTCTCTCTGTTCAGTAGATTCTGGGTTTGGTCATTACCATAGAACATAGAGCATATTGTTGGAACGGTCCTTTTCCATTGTTCTTGTTCTCTGAATTTTGTCCATCAGTCTGCTTGCAGAAAATGACAGTTGAGCCTATAATGGATGATTCCAGAGATCAGTTCCCCATTGGAATGCGTGTGCTCGCAGTTGACGATGACCCCACTTGCCTCTTTGTCTTGGAGACCCTTCTTCGTCGATGCCAATATCACGGTTTGCATCTTGTGCCTCTTTTCTTAATTCCTTTGCTTTCTATAATCAGTTTTTGGATATGGGTTTCTGAATTTGTGGTTGTTATTAAAATTCTTCTATACAAATTGTTTCTTTCTTTGTTGCTATAATCGTAGTACGTTCAATCTGTATGGGTTCCTTACATTTTTTTACCACACCCTTTGTTTTTTATGTCTACTTTCTCATATATTGGATTGGGTTTCTCTGTTTGCGGAAATATTTTCTCAGATATCTGCCTATTACTGAGATTCGTTCTTTATTTCGTGAATTTTCTCTACTCTCATATTATTGGACTATGGCTTAGTTGAGTAATTTTGGTTGTTTATGTAGCCTATCGGGAGATATCTGAAAAGCATTTATTTATTTTTTAGAAACTTGGCCTGATCTTCGTCATGAGTTTTGGATTTTGCAGTTACGACAACGAATCAAGCAATCACAGCATTGAAGTTGCTGAGAGAAAACAAGAACAACTTTGACCTGGTCATCAGTGATGTTCATATGCCAGACATGGATGGCTTTAAGCTGCTTGAGCTTGTGGGTCTTGAGATGGACCTGCCTGTCATAAGTAAGCCAGGAAGCAGGAGCACTAATTGATCTTCATCATATCAACTTTTCTTTTCTTTTTATATTGCCATTCTACCGTGAAGTTTCACTTGTGGAAAACAAAAATTTGTCGTTGATTTATCAACAAAAACGTGTTGTAGATTAAATAATAAGGGTTATTTAAACTGGCTTTTTCTAAAACTTTATCTTTCCGATCTTTAAAACTTCGACAATTTGATGAACTGTGAGATTTTTGTTTTTAAAAACAAAATGCAGTATGTTTGTCTGATTTCCAGAGAAGAAACATAGGGCATTTTTAAAAGCACTTGAATATATGTTGGTCCGTTTACAACGTGCTTACATTCTGTGAGCTTATTGTTGGATTGTGGTACTCTTTGCAGCATGTGGTTAGTTAATCGGGCTTATTTTTAACATTTGTAGTGTTGTCCGCAAATGACGATCCCAAGCTAGTGATGAAGGGAATTACCCATGGAGCTTGTGATTATTTACTGAAACCTGTTCGAACTGAGGAGCTGAAGAACATCTGGCAACATGTTGTCAGGAGAAGGAGATTTGATTCAAAAGACTCAAATAATTCTGGCAGTCAAGACAAGCCTCATCCTGGCATTGGTGGAGGATCAGGGTCAGCTGGGACACTTTCAGATCCGAATGGGAAGCTCAATAAAAAACGGAAGGATCAGAATGAAGATGAGGATGAGGAGCATGATGAAAATGTGCATGATGATCCATCAACTCAGAAGAAGCCTCGGGTTGTTTGGTCTGTGGAGCTGCATCGCAAGTTTGTCGCTGCGGTTCATCAGTTGGGCATTGACAGTATGTTCTTTACCTATCATTAAAGTGAAAACCTCTGCAGTAATTATTATTCCACTTTTAATGTTTCAGGCATGGAGCCTTTTCTTATAAGTTCATTATGTTTTATTCTCTTTTGGATGCAGAGGCTGTGCCAAAAAAAATCCTAGATCTGATGAATGTTGAAAAGCTTACAAGAGAAAATGTGGCAAGCCATCTTCAGGCATAGAATCTGATCCTTCTTTTCTAAGGTCGTGATATAAACTTATTATTGATTACAACAGGATGCTTACTACTTTATTTATGGTTGCAGAAATACAGGCTTTATCTTAAAAGACTGAACAGTATGGTAAACCAGCAAGCTAATATGGCGGCCGCCTTAGGAGGTACAGATTCTTCATATTTACGAATGGGTTCTCTGA